>NW_027662989.1:0-52971 GCF_963989245.1 Nansenia antarctica
GGAGGTGGAGGAGGAGAGAACAGGCAGGTGTATGGAGGTGGAGGAGAGGAGAGAACAGGCAGGTGTATGGAGGTGGAGGAGAGGAGAGAACAGGCAGGTGTATGGAGGTGGAGGAGAGGAGAGAACAGGCAGGTGTATGGAGGTGGAGGAGAGGAGAGAACAGGCAGGTGTATGGAGGTGGAGGAGAGGAGAGAACAGGCAGGTGTATGGAGGTGGAGGAGAGGAGAGAACAGGCAGGTGTATGGAGGTGGAGGAGAGGAGAGAACAGGCAGGTGTATGGAGGTGGAGGAGAGGAGAGAACAGGCAGGTGTATGGAGGTGGAGGAGAGGAGAGAACAGGCAGGTGTATGGAGGTGGAGGAGAGGAGAACAGGCAGGTGTATGGAGGTGGAGGAGAGGAGAGAACAGGCAGGTGTATGGAGGTGGAGGAGAGGAGAGAACAGGCAGGTGTATGGAGGTGGAGGAGAGGAGAGAACAGGCAGGTGTATGGAGGTGGAGGAGAGGAGAGAACAGGCAGGTGTATGGAGGTGGAGGAGAGGAGAACAGGCAGGTGTATGGAGGTGGAGGAGAGGAGAGAACAGGCAGGTGTATGGAGGTGGAGGAGAGGAGAGAACAGGCAGGTGTATGGAGGTGGAGGAGAGGAGAGAACAGGCAGGTGTATGGAGGTGGAGGAGAGGAGAGAACAGGCAGGTGTATGGAGGTGGAGGAGAGGAGAGAACAGGCAGGTGTATGGAGGTGGAGGAGAGGAGGGCAGGTGTATGGAGGTGGAGGAGAGGAGAGAACAGGCAGGTGTATGGAGGTGGAGGAGAGGAGAGAACAGGCAGGTGTATGGAGGTGGAGGAGAGGAGAGAACAGGCAGGTGTATGGAGGTGGAGGAGAGGAGAGAACAGGCAGGTGTATGGAGGTGGAGGAGAGGAGAGAACAGGCAGGTGTATGGAGGTGGAGGAGAGGAGAGAACAGGCAGGTGTATGGAGGTGGAGGAGAGGAGAGAACAGGCAGGTGTATGGAGGTGGAGGAGAGGAGAGAACAGGCAGGTGTATGGAGGTGGAGGAGAGGAGAGAACAGGCAGGTGTATGGAGGTGGAGGAGAGGAGAGAACAGGCAGGTGTATGGAGGTGGAGGAGAGGAGAGAACAGGCAGGTGTATGGAGGTGGAGGAGAGGAGAACAGGCAGGTGTATGGAGGTGGAGGAGAGGAGAGAACAGGCAGGTGTATGGAGGTGGAGGAGAGGAGAGAACAGGCAGGTGTATGGAGGTGGAGGAGAGGAGAGAACAGGCAGGTGTATGGAGGTGGAGGAGAGGAGAGAACAGGCAGGTGTATGGAGGTGGAGGAGAGGAGAGAACAGGCAGGTGTATGGAGGTGGTGGAGGAGAGGAGAGAACAGGCAGGTGTATGGAGGTGGAGGAGAGGAGAGAACAGGCAGGTGTATGGAGGTGGAGGAGAGGAGAGAACAGGCAGGTGTATGGAGGTGGAGGAGAGGAGAGAACAGGCAGGTGTATGGAGGTGGAGGAGAGGGGAGGAGAACAGGGCAGGTGTATGGAGGTGGAGGAGAGGAGAGAACAGGCAGGTGTATGGAGGTGGAGGAGAGGAGAGAACAGGCAGGTGTATGGAGGTGGAGGAGAGGAGTGAACAGGCAGGTGTATGGAGGTGGAGGAGAGGAGAGAACAGGCAGGTGTATGGAGGTGGAGGAGAGGAGAGAACAGGCAGGTGTATGGAGGTGGAGGAGAGGAGAGAACAGGCAGGTGTATGGAGGTGGAGGAGAGGAGAGAACAGGCAGGTGTATGGAGGTGGAGGAGAGGAGAGAACAGGCAGGTGTATGGAGGTGGAGGAGAGGAGAGAACAGGCAGGTGTATGGAGGTGGAGGAGAGGAGAGAACAGGCAGGTGTATGGAGGTGGAGGAGAGGAGAGAACAGGCAGGTGTATGGAGGTGGAGGAGAGGAGAGAACAGGCAGGTGTATGGAGGTGGAGGAGAGGAGAGAACAGGCAGGTGTATGGAGGTGGAGGAGAGGAGAGAACAGGCAGGTGTATGGAGGTGGAGGAGAGGAGAGAACAGGCAGGTGTATGGAGGTGGAGGAGAGGAGAGAACAGGCAGGTGTATGGAGGTGGAGGAGAGGAGAGAACAGGCAGGTGTATGGAGGTGGGAGGAGAGAACAGGCAGGTGTATGGAGGTGGAGGAGAGGAGAGAACAGGCAGGTGTATGGAGGTGGAGGAGAGGAGAGAACAGGCAGGTGTATGGAGGTGGAGGAGAGGAGAGAACAGGCAGGTGTATGGAGGTGGAGGAGAGGAGAGAACAGGCAGGTGTGTGGAGGTGGAGGAGAGAACAGGCAGGTGTATGGAGGTGGAGGAGAGGAGAGAACAGGCAGGTGTATGGAGGTGGAGGAGAGGAGAGAACAGGCAGGTGTATGGAGGTGGAGGAGAGGAGAGAACAGGCAGGTGTATGGAGGTGGAGGAGAGGAGAGAACAGGCAGGTGTATGGAGGTGGAGGAGAGGAGAGAACAGGCAGGTGTATGGAGGTGGAGGAGAGGAGAGAACAGGCAGGTGTATGGAGGTGGAGGAGAGGAGAGAACAGGCAGGTGTATGGAGGTGGAGGAGAGGAGAGAACAGGCAGGTGTATGGAGGTGGAGGAGAGGAGAGAACAGGCAGGTGTATGGAGGTGGAGGAGAGGAGAGAACAGGCAGGTGTATGGAGGTGGAGGAGAGGAGAGAACAGGCAGGTGTATGGAGGTGGAGGAGAGGAGAGAACAGGCAGGTGTATGGAGGTGGAGGAGAGGAGAGAACAGGCAGGTGTATGGAGGTGGAGGAGAGGAGAGAACAGGCAGGTGTATGGAGGTGGAGGAGAGGAGAGAACAGGCAGGTGTATGGAGGTGGAGGAGAGAACAGGCAGGTGTATGGAGGTGGAGGAGAGGAGAGGCAGGTGTATGGAGGTGGAGGAGAGGAGAGAACAGGCAGGTGTATGGAGGTGGAGGAGAGGGAGAGAACAGGCAGGTGTATGGAGGTGGAGGAGAGGAGAGAACAGGCAGGTGTATGGAGGTGGAGGAGAGGAGAGAAGGCAGGTGTATGGAGGTGGAGGAGAGGAGAGAACAGGCAGGTGTATGGAGGTGGAGGAGAGGAGAGAACAGGCAGGTGTATGGAGGTGGAGGAGAGGAGAGAACAGGCAGGTGTATGGAGGTGGAGGAGAGGAGAGAACAGGCAGGTGTATGGAGGTGGAGGAGAGGAGAGAACAGGCAGGTGTATGGAGGTGGAGGAGAGGAGAGAACAGGCAGGTGTATGGAGGTGGAGGAGAGGAGAGAACAGGCAGGTGTATGGAGGTGGAGGAGAGGAGAGAACAGGCAGGTGTATGGAGGTGGAGGAGAGGAGAGAACAGGCAGGTGTATGGAGGTGGAGGAGAGGAGAGAACAGGCAGGTGTATGGAGGTGGAGGAGAGGAGAGAACAGGCAGGTGTATGGAGGTGGAGGAGAGGAGAGAACAGGCAGGTGTATGGAGGTGGAGGAGAGGAGAGAACAGGCAGGTGTATGGAGGTGGAGGAGAGGAAGAGAACAGGCAGGTGTATGGAGGTGGAGGAGAGGAGAGAACAGGCAGGTGTATGGAGGTGGAGGAGAGGAGAGAACAGGCAGGTGTATGGAGGTGGAGGAGAGGAGAGAACAGGCAGGTGTATGGAGGTGGAGGAGAGGAGAGAACAGGCAGGTGTATGGAGGTGGAGGAGAGGAGAGAACAGGCAGGTGTATGGAGGTGGAGGAGAGGAGAGAACAGGCAGGTGTATGGAGGTGGAGGAGAGGAGAGAACAGGCAGGTGTATGGAGGTGGAGGAGAGGAGAGAACAGGCAGGTGTATGGAGGTGGAGGAGAGGAGAGAACAGGCAGGTGTATGGAGGTGGAGGAGAGGAGAGAAGGCAGGTGTATGGAGGTGGAGGAGAGGAGAGAACAGGCAGGTGTATGGAGGTGGAGGAGAGGAGAGAACAGGCAGGTGTATGGAGGTGGAGGAGAGGAGAGAACAGGCAGGTGTATGGAGGTGGAGGAGAGGAGAGAACAGGCAGGTGTATGGAGGTGGAGGAGAGGAGAGACAGGCAGGTGTATGGAGGTGGAGGAGAGGAGAGAACAGGCAGGTGTATGGAGGTGGAGGAGAGGAGAGAACAGGCAGGTGTATGGAGGTGGAGGAGAGGAGAGAACAGGCAGGTGTATGGAGGTGGAGGAGAGGAGAGAACAGGCAGGTGTATGGAGGTGGAGGAGAGGAGAGAACAGGCAGGTGTATGGAGGTGGAGGAGAGGAGAGAACAGGCAGGTGTATGGAGGTGGAGGAGAGGAGAGAACAGGCAGGTGTATGGAGGTGGAGGAGAGGAGAGAACAGGCAGGTGTATGGAGGTGGAGGAGAGGAGAGAACAGGCAGGTGTATGGAGGTGGAGGAGAGGAGAGAACAGGCAGGTGTATGGAGGTGGAGGAGAGGAGAGAACAGGCAGGTGTATGGAGGTGGAGGAGAGGAGAGAACAGGCAGGTGTATGGAGGTGGAGGAGAGGAGAGAACAGGCAGGTGTATGGAGGTGGAGGAGAGGAGAGAACAGGCAGGTGTATGGAGGTGGAGGAGAGGAGAGAACAGGCAGGTGTATGGAGGTGGAGGAGAGGAGAGAACAGGCAGGTGTATGGAGGTGGAGGAGAGGAGAGAACAGGCAGGTGTATGGAGGTGGAGGAGAGGAGAGAACAGGCAGGTGTATGGAGGTGGAGGAGAGGAGAGAACAGGCAGGTGTATGGAGGTGGAGGAGAGGAGAGAACAGGCAGGTGTATGGAGGTGGAGGAGAGGAGAGAACAGGCAGGTGTATGGAGGTGGAGGAGAGGAGAGAACAGGCAGGTGTATGGAGGTGGAGGAGAGGAGAGAACAGGCAGGTGTATGGAGGTGGAGGAGAGGAGAGAACAGGCAGGTGTATGGAGGTGGAGGAGAGGAGAGAACAGGCAGGTGTATGGAGGTGGAGGAGAGGAGAGAACAGGCAGGTGTATGGAGGTGGAGGAGAGGAGAGAACAGGCAGGTGTATGGAGGTGGAGGAGAGGAGAGAACAGGCAGGTGTATGGAGGTGGAGGAGAGGAGAGAACAGGCAGGTGTATGGAGGTGGAGGAGAGGAGAGAACAGGCAGGTGTATGGAGGTGGAGGAGAGGAGAGAACAGGCAGGTGTATGGAGGTGGAGGAGAGGAGAGAACAGGCAGGTGTATGGAGGTGGAGGAGAGGAGAACAGGCAGGTGTATGGAGGTGGAGGAGAGGAGAGAACAGGCAGGTGTATGGAGGTGGAGGAGAGGAGAGAACAGGCAGGTGTATGGAGGTGGAGGAGAGGAGAGAACAGGCAGGTGTATGGAGGTGGAGGAGAGGAGAGAACAGGCAGGTGTATGGAGGTGGAGGAGAGGAGAGAACAGGCAGGTGTATGGAGGTGGAGGAGAGGAGAGAACAGGCAGGTGTATGGAGGTGGAGGAGAGGAGAGAACAGGCAGGTGTATGGAGGTGGAGGAGAGGAGAGAACAGGCAGGTGTATGGAGGTGGAGGAGAGGAGAGAACAGGCAGGTGTATGGAGGTGGAGGAGAGGAGAGAACAGGCAGGTGTATGGAGGTGGAGGAGAGGAGAGAACAGGCAGGTGTATGGAGGTGGAGGAGAGGAGAGAACAGGCAGGTGTATGGAGGTGGAGGAGAGGAGAGAACAGGCAGGTGTATGGAGGTGGAGGAGAGGAGAGAACAGGCAGGTGTATGGAGGTGGAGGAGAGGAGAGAACAGGCAGGTGTATGGAGGTGGAGGAGAGGAGAGAACAGGCAGGTGTATGGAGGTGGAGGAGAGGAGAGAACAGGCAGGTGTATGGAGGTGGAGGAGAGGAGGAACAGGCAGGTGTATGGAGGTGGAGGAGAGGAGAGAACAGGCAGGTGTATGGAGGTGGAGGAGAGGAGAGAACAGGCAGGTGTATGGAGGTGGAGGAGAGGAGAGAACAGGCAGGTGTATGGAGGTGGAGGAGAGGAGAGAACAGGCAGGTGTATGGAGGTGGAGGAGAGGAGAGAACAGGCAGGTGTATGGAGGTGGAGGAGAGGAGAGAACAGGCAGGTGTATGGAGGTGGAGGAGAGGAGAGAACAGGCAGGTGTATGGAGGTGGAGGAGAGGAGAGAACAGGCAGGTGTATGGAGGTGGAGGAGAGGAGAGAACAGGCAGGTGTATGGAGGTGGAGGAGAGGAGAGAACAGGCAGGTGTATGGAGGTGGAGGAGAGGAGAGAACAGGCAGGTGTATGGAGGTGGAGGAGAGGAGAGAACAGGCAGGTGTATGGAGGTGGAGGAGAGGAGAGAACAGGCAGGTGTATGGAGGTGGAGGAGAGGAGAGAACAGGCAGGTGTATGGAGGTGGAGGAGAGGAGAGAACAGGCAGGTGTATGGAGGTGGAGGAGAGGAGAGAACAGGCAGGTGTATGGAGGTGGAGGAGAGGAGGGGCAGGTGTATGGAGGTGGAGGAGAGGAGGAGGCAGGTGTATGGAGGTGGAGGAGAGGAGAGAACGGCAGGTGTATGGAGGTGGAGGAGAGGAGTGAACAGGCAGGTGTATGGAGGTGGAGGAGAGGAGAGAACAGGCAGGTGTATGGAGGTGGAGGAGTGGAGAGAACAGGCAGGTGTATGGAGGTGGAGGAGAGGAGAGAACAGGCAGGTGTATGGAGGTGGAGGAGAGGAGTGAACAGGCAGGTGTATGGAGGTGGAGGAGAGGAGAGAACAGGCAGGTGTATGGAGGTGGAGGAGAGGAGAGAACAGGCAGGTGTATGGAGGTGGAGGAGAGGAGAGAACAGGCAGGTGTATGGAGGTGGAGAAGAGGAGAGAACAGGCAGGTGTATGGAGGTGGAGGAGAGGAGAGAACAGGCAGGTGTATGGAGGTGGAGGAGAGGAGAGGACAGGCAGGTGTATGGAGGTGGAGGAGAGCAGAGAACAGGCAGGTGTATGGAGGTGGAGGAGAGGAGAGAACAGGCAGGTGTATGGAGGTGGAGGAGAGAACAGGCAGGTGTATGGAGGTGGAGGAGAGGAGGGGCAGGTGTATGGAGGTGGAGGAGAGCAGAGAACAGGCAGGTGTATGGAGGTGGAGGAGAGGAGAGAACAGGCAGGTGTATGGAGGTGGAGGAGAGGAGAGAACAGGCAGGTGTATGGAGGTGGAGGAGAGAACAGGCAGGTGTATGGAGGTGGAGGAGAGGAGGGGCAGGTGTATGGAGGTGGAGGAGAGGAGAGGACAGGCAGGTGTATGGAGGTGGAGGAGAGGAGAGAACAGGCAGGTGTATGGAGGTGGAGGAGAGAACAGGCAGGTGTATGGAGGTGGAGGAGAGGAGTGAACAGGCAGGTGTGTGGAGGTGGAGGAGAGGAGAGAACAGGCAGGTGTATGGAGGTGGAGGAGAGGAGAGAACAGGCAGGTGTATGGAGGTGGAGGAGAGGAGAGAACAGGCAGGTGTATGGAGGTGGAGGAGAGGAGAGAACAGGCAGGTGTATGGAGGTGGAGGAGTGAACAGGCAGGTGTATGGAGGTGGAGGAGAGGAGAGAACAGGCAGGTGTATGGAGGTGGAGGAGAGGAGAGAACAGGCAGGTGTATGGAGGTGGAGGAGAGGAGAGAACAGGCAGGTGTATGGAGGTGGAGGAGAGGAGAGAACAGGCAGGTGTATGGAGGTGGAGGAGAGGAGAGAACAGGCAGGTGTATGGAGGTGGAGGAGAGGAGTGAACAGGCAGGTGTATGGAGGTGGAGGAGAGGAGAGGACAGGCAGGTGTATGGAGGTGGAGGAGAGGAGAGAACAGGCAGGTGTATGGAGGTGGAGGAGAGGAGGGGCAGGTGTATGGAGGTGGAGGAGAGGAGAGAACAGGCAGGTGTATGGAGGTGGAGGAGAGGAGTGAACAGGCAGGTGTATGGAGGTGGAGGAGAGGAGAGAACAGGCAGGTGTATGGAGGTGGAGGAGAGGAGAGAACAGGCAGGTGTATGGAGGTGGAGGAGAGGAGTGAACAGGCAGGTGTATGGAGGTGGAGGAGAGGAGAGAACAGGCAGGTGTATGGAGGTGGAGGAGAGGAGAGAACAGGCAGGTGTATGGAGGTGGAGGAGAGGAGAGAACAGGCAGGTGTATGGAGGTGGAGGAGAGGAGTGAACAGGCAGGTGTATGGAGGTGGAGGAGAGGAGAGAACAGGCAGGTGTATGGAGGTGGAGGAGAGGAGGGGCAGGTGTATGGAGGTGGAGGAGAGGAGAGGACAGGCAGGTGTATGGAGGTGGAGGTGGAGGAGAGAACAGGCAGGTGTATGGAGGTGGAGGAGAGGAGGGGCAGGTGTATGGAGGTGGAGGAGAGGAGAGAACAGGCAGGTGTATGGAGGTGGAGGAGAGGAGAGAACAGGCAGGTGTATGGAGGTGGAGGAGAGGAGAGAACAGGCAGGTGTATGGAGGTGGAGGAGAGGAGGGGCAGGTGTATGGAGGTGGAGGAGAGGAGAGGACAGGCAGGTGTATGGAGGTGGAGGAGAGGAGAGAACAGGCAGGTGTATGGAGGTGGAGGAGAGGAGGGGCAGGTGTATGGAGGTGGAGGAGAGGAGAGAACAGGCAGGTGTATGGAGGTGGAGGAGAGGAGAGAACAGGCAGGTGTATGGAGGTGGAGGAGAGGAGAGAACAGGCAGGTGTATGGAGGTGGAGGAGAGGAGAGAACAGGCAGGTGTATGGAGGTGGAGGAGAGGAGAGAACAGGCAGGTGTATGGAGGTGGAGGAGAGGAGAGAACAGGCAGGTGTATGGAGGTGGAGGAGAGGAGAGAACAGGCAGGTGTATGGAGGTGGAGGAGAGGAGAGAACAGGCAGGTGTGTGGAGGTGGAGGAGAGGAGAGAACAGGCAGGTGTATGGAGGTGGAGGAGAGGAGAGAACAGGCAGGTGTATGGAGGTGGAGGAGAGGAGAGAACAGGCAGGTGTATGGAGGTGGAGGAGAGGAGAGAACAGGCAGGTGTATGGAGGTGGAGGAGAGGAGAGAACAGGCAGGTGTGTGGAGGTGGAGGAGAGGAGAGAACAGGCAGGTGTATGGAGGTGGAGGAGAGGAGAGAACAGGCAGGTGTATGGAGGTGGAGGAGAGGAGTGAACAGGCAGGTGTATGGAGGAGAGGAGAGAACAGGCAGGTGTATGGAGGTGGAGGAGAGGAGTGAACAGGCAGGTGTGTGGAGGTGGAGGAGAGGAGAGAACAGGCAGGTGTGTGGAGGTGGAGGAGAGGAGAGAACAGGCAGGTGTGTGGAGGTGGAGGTAGAGGAGTGAACAGGCAGGTGTGTGGAGGTGGAGGAGAGGAGAGAACAGGCAGGTGTATGGAGGTGGAGGAGAGGAGAGAACAGGCAGGTGTGTGGAGGTGGAGGAGAGGAGTGAACAGGCAGGTGTATGGAGGTGGAGGAGAGGAGAGAACAGGCAGGTGTATGGAGGTGGAGGAGAGGAGTGAACAGGCAGGTGTATGGAGGTGGAGGAGAGGAGAGAACAGGCAGGTGTATGGAGGTGGAGGAGAGGAGAGAACAGGCAGGTGTATGGAGGTGGAGGAGAGGAGAGAACAGGCAGGTGTATGGAGGTGGAGGAGAGGAGAGGCAGGCAGGTGTGTGGAGGTGGAGGAGAGGAGAGAACAGGCAGGTGTATGGAGGTGGAGGAGAGGAGAGAACAGGCAGGTGTATGGAGGTGGAGGAGAGGAGAGGCAGGCAGGTGTGTGGAGGTGGAGGAGGAGAGAACAGGCAGGTGTATGGAGGTGGAGGAGAGGAGAGAACAGGCAGGTGTATGGAGGTGGAGGAGAGGAGTGAACAGGCAGGTGTATGGAGGTGGAGGAGAGGAGAGAACAGGCAGGTGTATGGAGGTGGAGGAGTGGAGAGAACAGGCAGGTGTATGGAGGTGGAGGAGTGGAGAGAACAGGCAGGTGTATGGAGGTGGAGGAGTGGAGAGAACAGGCAGGTGTATGGAGGTGGAGGAGAGGAGAGAACAGGCAGGTGTATGGAGGTGGAGGAGAGGAGAGAACAGGCAGGTGTATGGAGGTGGAGGAGAGGAGAGAACAGGCAGGTGTATGGAGGTGGAGGAGAGGAGAGAACAGGCAGGTGTATGGAGGTGGAGAAGAGGAGAGAACAGGCAGGTGTATGGAGGTGGAGGAGAGGAGAGAACAGGCAGGTGTATGGAGGTGGAGGAGAGGAGAGGACAGGCAGGTGTATGGAGGTGGAGGAGAGCAGAGAACAGGCAGGTGTATGGAGGTGGAGGAGAGGAGAGAACAGGCAGGTGTATGGAGGTGGAGGAGAGGAGAGAACAGGCAGGTGTATGGAGGTGGAGGAGAGAACAGGCAGGTGTATGGAGGTGGAGGAGAGGAGGGGCAGGTGTATGGAGGTGGAGGAGAGGAGGGGCAGGTGTATGGAGGTGGAGGAGAGCAGAGAACAGGCAGGTGTATGGAGGTGGAGGAGAGGAGAGAACAGGCAGGTGTATGGAGGTGGAGGAGAGGAGAGAACAGGCAGGTGTATGGAGGTGGAGGAGAGAACAGGCAGGTGTATGGAGGTGGAGGAGAGGAGGGGCAGGTGTATGGAGGTGGAGGAGAGGAGAGGACAGGCAGGTGTATGGAGGTGGAGGAGAGGAGAGAACAGGCAGGTGTATGGAGGTGGAGGAGAGGAGAGAACAGGCAGGTGTATGGAGGTGGAGGAGAGGAGGGGCAGGTGTATGGAGGTGGAGGAGAGGAGAGAACAGGCAGGTGTATGGAGGTGGAGGAGAGGAGAGAACAGGCAGGTGTATGGAGGTGGAGGAGAGGAGAGGACAGGCAGGTGTATGGAGGTGGAGGAGAGGAGAGAACAGGCAGGTGTATGGAGGTGGAGGAGAGGAGAGAACAGGCAGGTGTATGGAGGTGGAGGAGAGAACAGGCAGGTGTATGGAGGTGGAGGAGAGGAGAGAACAGGCAGGTGTATGGAGGTGGAGGAGGGGAGTGAACAGGCAGGTGTGTGGAGGTGGAGGAGAGGAGAGAACAGGCAGGTGTGTGGAGGTGGAGGAGAGGAGAGAACAGGCAGGTGTATGGAGGTGGAGGAGAGGAGAGAACAGGCAGGTGTATGGAGGTGGAGGAGAGGAGAGAACAGGCAGGTGTATGGAGGTGGAGGAGAGGAGAGAACAGGCAGGTGTATGGAGGTGGAGGAGTGAACAGGCAGGTGTATGGAGGTGGAGGAGAGGAGAGAACAGGCAGGTGTATGGAGGTGGAGGAGAGGAGAGAACAGGCAGGTGTATGGAGGTGGAGGAGAGGAGAGAACAGGCAGGTGTATGGAGGTGGAGGAGAGGAGAGAACAGGCAGGTGTATGGAGGTGGAGGAGAGGAGAGAACAGGCAGGTGTATGGAGGTGGAGGAGAGGAGTGAACAGGCAGGTGTATGGAGGTGGAGGAGAGGAGAGGACAGGCAGGTGTATGGAGGTGGAGGAGAGGAGAGAACAGGCAGGTGTATGGAGGTGGAGGAGAGGAGGGGCAGGTGTATGGAGGTGGAGGAGAGGAGAGAACAGGCAGGTGTATGGAGGTGGAGGAGAGGAGTGAACAGGCAGGTGTATGGAGGTGGAGGAGAGGAGAGAACAGGCAGGTGTATGGAGGTGGAGGAGAGGAGAGAACAGGCAGGTGTATGGAGGTGGAGGAGAGGAGTGAACAGGCAGGTGTATGGAGGTGGAGGAGAGGAGAGAACAGGCAGGTGTATGGAGGTGGAGGAGAGGAGAGAACAGGCAGGTGTATGGAGGTGGAGGAGAGGAGAGAACAGGCAGGTGTATGGAGGTGGAGGAGAGGAGTGAACAGGCAGGTGTATGGAGGTGGAGGAGAGGAGAGAACAGGCAGGTGTATGGAGGTGGAGGAGAGGAGTGAACAGGCAGGTGTATGGAGGTGGAGGAGAGGAGAGAACAGGCAGGTGTATGGAGGTGGAGGAGAGGAGAGAACAGGCAGGTGTATGGAGGTGGAGGAGAGGAGGGGCAGGTGTATGGAGGTGGAGGAGAGAACAGGCAGGTGTATGGAGGTGAAGGAGAGGAGTGAACAGGCAGGTGTGTGGAGGTGGAGGAGAGGAGAGAACAGGCAGGTGTATGGAGGTGGAGGAGAGGAGAGAACAGGCAGGTGTATGGAGGTGGAGGAGTGAACAGGCAGGTGTATGGAGGTGGAGGAGAGGAGAGAACAGGCAGGTGTATGGAGGTGGAGGAGAGGAGAGAACAGGCAGGTGTATGGAGGTGGAGGAGAGGAGAGAACAGGCAGGTGTATGGAGGTGGAGGAGAGGAGAGAACAGGCAGGTGTATGGAGGTGGAGGAGAGGAGAGAACAGGCAGGTGTATGGAGGTGGAGGAGAGGAGTGAACAGGCAGGTGTATGGAGGTGGAGGAGAGGAGAGGACAGGCAGGTGTATGGAAGTGGAGGAGAGGAGAGAACAGGCAGGTGTATGGAAGTGGAGGAGAGGAGTGAACAGGCAGGTGTATGGAGGTGGAGGAGAGGAGAGAACAGGCAGGTGTATGGAGGTGGAGGAGAGGAGGGGCAGGTGTATGGAGGTGGAGGAGAGGAGAGAACAGGCAGGTGTATGGAGGTGGAGGAGAGGAGTGAACAGGCAGGTGTATGGAGGTGGAGGAGAGGAGAGAACAGGCAGGTGTATGGAGGTGGAGGAGAGGAGGGGCAGGTGTATGGAGGTGGAGGAGAGGAGAGAACAGGCAGGTGTATGGAGGTGGAGGAGAGGAGTGAACAGGCAGGTGTATGGAGGTGGAGGAGAGGAGAGAACAGGCAGGTGTATGGAGGTGGAGGAGAGGAGAGAACAGGCAGGTGTATGGAGGTGGAGGAGAGGAGTGAACAGGCAGGTGTATGGAGGTGGAGGAGAGGAGAGAACAGGCAGGTGTATGGAGGTGGAGGAGAGGAGAGAACAGGCAGGTGTATGGAGGTGGAGGAGAGGAGAGAACAGGCAGGTGTATGGAGGTGGAGGAGAGGAGTGAACAGGCAGGTGTATGGAGGTGGAGGAGAGGAGAGAACAGGCAGGTGTATGGAGGTGGAGGAGAGGAGTGAACAGGCAGGTGTATGGAGGTGGAGGAGAGGAGAGAACAGGCAGGTGTATGGAGGTGGAGGAGAGGAGAGAACAGGCAGGTGTATGGAGGTGGAGGAGAGGAGGGGCAGGTGTATGGAGGTGGAGGAGAGGAGAGAACAGGCAGGTGTATGGAGGTGGAGGAGAGGAGGGGCAGGTGTATGGAGGTGGAGGAGAGGAGAGGACAGGCAGGTGTATGGAGGTGGAGGTGGAGGAGAGAACAGGCAGGTGTATGGAGGTGGAGGAGAGGAGGGGCAGGTGTATGGAGGTGGAGGAGAGGAGAGGACAGGCAGGTGTATGGAGGTGGAGGAGAGGAGAGAACAGGCAGGTGTATGGAGGTGGAGGAGAGGAGGGGCAGGTGTATGGAGGTGGAGGAGAGGAGAGAACAGGCAGGTGTATGGAGGTGGAGGAGAGGAGAGAACAGGCAGGTGTATGGAGGTGGAGGAGAGGAGAGAACAGGCAGGTGTATGGAGGTGGAGGAGAGGAGAGAACAGGCAGGTGTATGGAGGTGGAGGAGAGGAGAGAACAGGCAGGTGTATGGAGGTGGAGGAGAGGAGAGAACAGGCAGGTGTATGGAGGTGGAGGAGAGGAGAGAACAGGCAGGTGTGTGGAGGTGGAGGAGAGGAGAGAACAGGCAGGTGTATGGAGGTGGAGGAGAGGAGAGAACAGGCAGGTGTATGGAGGTGGAGGAGAGGAGAGAACAGGCAGGTGTATGGAGGTGGAGGAGAGGAGAGAACAGGCAGGTGTATGGAGGTGGAGGAGAGGAGAGAACAGGCAGGTGTGTGGAGGTGGAGGAGAGGAGAGAACAGGCAGGTGTGTGGAGGTGGAGGAGAGGAGAGAACAGGCAGGTGTATGGAGGTGGAGGAGAGGAGAGAACAGGCAGGTGTATGGAGGTGGAGGAGAGGAGAGGACAGGCAGGTGTATGGAGGTGGAGGAGAGGAGAGAACAGGCAGGTGTATGGAGGAGAGGAGAGAACAGGCAGGTGTATGGAGGTGGAGGAGAGGAGAGAACAGGCAGGTGTATGGAGGTGGAGGAGAGGAGAGAACAGGCAGGTGTATGGAGGTGGAGGAGAGGAGAGAACAGGCAGGTGTATGGAGGTGGAGGAGAGGAGTGAACAGGCAGGTGTGTGGAGGTGGAGGAGAGGAGAGAACAGGCAGGTGTATGGAGGTGGAGGAGAGGAGAGAACAGGCAGGTGTATGGAGGTGGAGGAGAGGAGAGAACAGGCAGGTGTATGGAGGTGGAGGAGAGGAGTGAACAGGCAGGTGTATGGAGGTGGAGGAGAGGAGAGAACAGGCAGGTGTGTGGAGGTGGAGGAGAGGAGTGAACAGGCAGGTGTATGGAGGTGGAGGAGAGGAGAGAACAGGCAGGTGTATGGAGGTGGAGGAGAGGAGTGAACAGGCAGGTGTATGGAGGTGGAGGAGAGGAGAGAACAGGCAGGTGTATGGAGGTGGAGGAGAGGAGAGAACAGGCAGGTGTATGGAGGTGGCGGAGAGGAGAGAACAGGCAGGTGTATGGAGGTGGAGGAGAGGAGAGGCAGGCAGGTGTGTGGAGGTGGAGGAGGAGAGAACAGGCAGGTGTATGGAGGTGGAGGAGAGGAGAGAACAGGCAGGTGTATGGAGGTGGAGGAGAGGAGAGAACAGGCAGGTGTATGGAGGTGGAGGTGGAGGAGAGAACAGGCAGGTGTATGGAGGTGGAGGAGAGGAGAGAACAGGCAGGTGTATGGAGGTGGAGGAGAGAACAGGCAGGTGTATGGAGGTGGCGGAGAGGAGAGAACAGGCAGGTGTATGGAGGTGGAGGAGAGGAGAGGCAGGCAGGTGTGTGGAGGTGGAGGAGGAGAGAACAGGCAGGTGTATGGAGGTGGAGGAGAGGAGTGAACAGGCAGGTGTATGGAGGTGGAGGAGAGGAGAGGACAGGCAGGTGTATGGAGGTGGAGGAGAGGAGAGAACAGGCAGGTGTATGGAGGTGAAGGAGAGGAGAGAACAGGCAGGTGTATGGAGGTGGAGGAGAGGAGAGAACAGGCAGGTGTATGGAGGTGGAGGAGAGGAGAGAACAGGCAGGTGTATGGAGGTGGAGGAGAGGTGAGAACAGGCAGGTGTATGGAGGTGGAGGAGAGGAGTGAACAGGCAGGTGTATGGAGGTGGAGGAGAGGAGAGAACAGGCAGGTGTATGGAGGTGGAGGAGAGGAGAGAACAGGCAGGTGTATGGAGGTGGAGGAGAGGAGAGAACAGGCAGGTGTATGGAGGTGGAGGAGAGGAGAGAACAGGCAGGTGTATGGAGGTGGAGGAGAGGAGAGAACAGGCAGGTGTATGGAGGTGGAGGAGAGGAGAGAACAGGCAGGTGTATGGAGGTGGAGGAGAGGAGAGAACAGGCAGGTGTATGGAGGTGGAGGAGAGGAGAGAACAAGCAGGTGTATGGAGGTGGAGGAGAGGAGAGAACAGGCAGGTGTATGGAGGTGGAGGAGAGAACAGGCAGGTGTATGGAGGTGGAGGAGAGGAGAGAACAGGCAGGTGTATGGAGGTGGAGGAGAGGAGAGAACAGGCAGGTGTATGGAGGTGGAGGAGAGGAGAGGCAGGTGTATGGAGGTGGAGGAGAGGAGAGAACAGGCAGGTGTATGGAGGTGGAGGAGAGGAGGGGCAGGTGTATGGAGGTGGAGGAGAGGAGTGAACAGGCAGGTGTATGGAGGTGGAGGAGAGGAGGGAACAGGCAGGTGTATGGAGGTGGAGGAGAGGAGAGAACAGGCAGGTGTATGGAGGTGGAGGAGAGGAGAGAACAGGCAGGTGTATGGAGGTGGAGGAGAGGAGAGAACGGGCAGGTGTATGGAGGTGGAGGAGAGGAGAGAACAGGCAGGTGTATGGAGGTGGAGGAGAGGAGGGGCAGGTGTATGGAGGTGGAGGAGAGGAGAGAACAGGCAGGTGTATGGAGGTGGAGGAGAGGAGGGAACAGGCAGGTGTATGGAGGTGGAGGAGAGGAGAGAACAGGCAGGTGTATGGAGGTGGAGGAGAGGAGAGAACAGGCAGGTGTATGGAGGTGGAGGAGAGGAGGGAACAGGCAGGTGTATGGAGGTGGAGGAGAGGAGGGAACAGGCAGGTGTATGGAGGTGGAGGAGAGGAGAGAACAGGCAGGTGTATGGAGGTGGAGGAGAGGAGAGAACAGGCAGGTGTATGGAGGTGGAGGAGAGGAGAGAACAGGCAGGTGTATGGAGGTGGAGGAGAGGAGAGAACAGGCAGGTGTATGGAGGTGGAGGAGAGGAGGGAACAGGCAGGTGTATGGAGGTGGAGGAGAGGAGAGAACAGGCAGGTGTATGGAGGTGGAGGAGAGGAGAGAACAGGCAGGTGTATGGAGGTGGAGGAGAGGAGAGAACAGGCAGGTGTATGGAGGTGGAGGAGAGGAGAGAACAGGCAGGTGTATGGAGGTGGAGGAGAGGAGAGAACAGGCAGGTGTATGGAGGTGGAGGAGAGGAGAGGCAGGTGTGTGGAGGTGGAGGTGGAGGAGAGAACAGGCAGGTGTATGGAGGTGGAGGAGAGGAGAGAACAGGCAGGTGTATGGAGGTGGAGGAGAGGAGAGAACAGGCAGGTGTATGGAGGTGGAGGAGAGAACAGGCAGGTGTATGGAGGTGGAGGAGAGAGAACAGGCAGGTGTATGGAGGTGGAGGAGAGGAGTGAACAGGCAGGTGTATGGAGGTGGAGGAGAGGAGAGAACAGGCAGGTGTATGGAGGTGGAGGAGAGGAGAGAACAGGCAGGTGTATGGAGGTGGAGGAGAGGAGTGAACAGGCAGGTGTATGGAGGTGGAGGAGAGGAGAGAACAGGCAGGTGTGTGGAGGTGGAGGAGAGGAGTGAACAGGCAGGTGTATGGAGGTGGAGGAGAGGAGAGAACAGGCAGGTGTATGGAGGTGGAGGAGAGGAGTGAACAGGCAGGTGTATGGAGGTGGAGGAGAGGAGTGAACAGGCAGGTGTATGGAGGTGGAGGAGAGGAGAGAACAGGCAGGTGTATGGAGGTGGAGGAGAGGAGAGAACAGGCAGGTGTATGGAGGTGGAGGAGAGGAGAGAACAGGCAGGTGTATGGAGGTGGAGGAGAGGAGAGAACAGGCAGGTGTATGGAGGTGGAGGAGAGGAGAGAACAGGCAGGTGTATGGAGGTGGAGGAGAGGAGAGGCAGGTGTGTGGAGGTGGAGGAGAGGAGTGAACAGGCAGGTGTATGGAGGTGGAGGAGAGGAGAGAACAGGCAGGTGTATGGAGGTGGAGGAGAGGAGAGAACAGGCAGGTGTATGGAGGTGGAGGAGAGGAGAGAACAGGCAGGTGTATGGAGGTGGAGGAGAGGAGAGAACAGGCAGGTGTATGGAGGTGGAGGAGAGGAGAGAACAGGCAGGTGTATGGAGGTGGAGGAGAGGAGAGAACAGGCAGGTGTATGGAGGTGGAGGAGAGGAGAGAACAGGCAGGTGTATGGAGGTGGAGGAGAGGAGAGGACAGGCAGGTGTATGGAGGTGGAGGAGAGGAGAGAACAGGCAGGTGTATGGAGGTGGAGGAGAGGAGAGGACAGGCAGGTGTATGGAGGTGGAGGAGAGGAGAGAACAGGCAGGTGTATGGAGGTGGAGGTGAAGGAGAGAACAGGCAGGTGTATGGAGGTGGAGGAGAGGAGAGAACAGGCAGGTGTATGGAGGTGGAGGAGAGGAGAGAACAGGCAGGTGTATGGAGGTGGAGGAGTGAACAGGCAGGTGTATGGAGGAGAGGAGAGGAGAGAACAGGCAGGTGTATGGAGGTGGAGGAGAGGAGTGAACAGGCAGGTGTATGGAGGTGGAGGAGAGGAGAGAACAGGCAGGTGTATGGAGGTGGAGGGGCAGGTGTATGGAGGTGGAGGAGAAGAGAGAACAGGCAGGTGTATGGAGGTGGAGGAGAGGAGTGAACAGGCAGGTGTGTGGAGGTGGAGGAGAGGAGAGAACAGGCAGGTGTATGGAGGTGGAGGAGAGGAGAGAACAGGCAGGTGTGTGGAGGTGGAGGAGAGGAGAGAACAGGCAGGTGTATGGAGGTGGAGGAGAGGAGAGAACAGGCAGGTGTATGGAGGTGGAGGAGAGGAGAGAACAGGCAGGTGTATGGAGGTGGAGGAGAGGAGAGAAAAGGCAGGTGTATGGAGGTGGAGGAGAGGAGTGAACAGGCAGGTGTATGGAGGTGGAGGAGAGGAGAGAACAGGCAGGTGTATGGAGGTGGAGGAGAGGAGAGAAAAGGCAGGTGTATGGAGGTGGAGGAGAGGAGTGAACAGGCAGGTGTATGGAGGTGGAGGAGAGGAGAGAACAGGCAGGTGTATGGAGGTGGAGGAGAGGAGAGAACAGGCAGGTGTATGGAGGTGGAGGAGAGGAGAGAACAGGCAGGTGTGTGGAGGTGGAGGAGAGGAGAGAACAGGCAGGTGTATGGAGGTGGAGGAGAGGAGAGAACAGGCAGGTGTATGGAGGTGAAGGAGAGGAGAGAACAGGCAGGTGTATGGAGGTGGAGGAGAGGAGAGAACAGGCAGGTGTATGGAGGTGGAGGAGAGGAGAGAACAGGCAGGTGTATGGAGGTGGAGGAGAGGGAACAGGCAGGTGTATGGAGGTGGAGGAGAGAACAGGCAGGTGTATGGAGGTGGAGGAGAGGAGAGAACAGGCAGGTGTATGGAGGTGAAGGAGAGGAGAGAACAGGCAGGTGTATGGAGGTGGAGGAGAGAACAGGCAGGTGTATGGAGGTGGAGGAGAGGAGTGAACAGGCAGGTGTATGGAGGTGGAGGTGGAGGAGAGGACGGGCAGGTGTATGGAGGTGGAGGAGAGGAGAGAACAGGCAGGTGTATGGAGGTGGAGGAGAGGAGAGAACAGGCAGGTGTATGGAGGTGGAGGAGAGGAGAGGCAGGTGTATGGAGGTGGAGGAGAGGAGAGAACAGGCAGGTGTATGGAGGTGGAGGAGAGGAGAGAACAGGCAGGTGTATGGAGGTGGAGGAGAGGAGTGAACAGGCAGGTGTATGGAGGTGGAGGAGAGAACAGGCAGGTGTATGGAGGTGGAGGAGAGGAGAGAACAGGCAGGTGTATGGAGGTGGAGGAGGAGGGGCAGGAGGAGAGAACAGGCAGGTGTATGGAGGTGGAGGAGAGGACAGGCAGGTGTATGGAGGTGGAGGAGAGGAGAGAACAGGCAGGTGTATGGAGGTGGAGGAGAGGAGAGAAAAGGCAGGTGTATGGAGGTGGAGGAGAGGAGAGAACAGGCAGGTGTATGGAGGTGGAGGAGAGGAGAGAAAAGGCAGGTGTATGGAGGTGGAGGAGAGGAGAGAACAGGCAGGTGTATGGAGGTGGAGGAGAGGAGAGAACAGGCAGGTGTATGGAGGTGGAGGAGAGGAGAGAACAGGCAGGTGTATGGAGGTGGAGGAGAGGAGAGAACAGGCAGGTGTATGGAGGTGGAGGAGAGGAGAGAACAGGCAGGTGTGTGGAGGTGAAGGAGAGGAGAGTACAGGCAGGTGTATGGAGGTGGAGGAGAGAACAGGCAGGTGTATGGAGGTGGAGGAGAGGAGAGAACAGGCAGGTGTATGGAGGTGGAGGAGAGGAGAGAACAGGCAGGTGTATGGAGGTGGAGGAGAGGAGAGAACAGGCAGGTGTATGGAGGTGGAGGAGAGGAGAGAACAGGCAGGTGTATGGAGGTGGAGGAGAGGAGAGAACAGGCAGGTGTATGGAGGTGGAGGAGAGGAGAGGCAGGCAGGTGTGTGGAGGTGGAGGAGGAGAGAACAGGCAGGTGTATGGAGGTGGAGGAGAGGAGAGAACAGGCAGGTGTATGGAGGTGGAGGTGGAGGAGAGAACAGGCAGGTGTATGGAGGTGGAGGAGAGAACAGGCAGGTGTATGGAGGTGGAGGAGAGGAGAGAACAGGCAGGTGTATGGAGGTGGAGGAGAGGAGAGAACAGGCAGGTGTATGGAGGTGGAGGAGAGAACAGGCAGGTGTATGGAGGTGGAGGAGAGGAGAGAACAGGCAGGTGTATGGAGGTGGAGGAGAGGAGAGAACAGGCAGGTGTATGGAGGTGGAGGAGAGGAGAGAACAGGCAGGTGTATGGAGGTGGAGGAGAGGAGAGAACAGGCAGGTGTATGGAGGTGGAGGAGAGGAGTGAACAGGCAGGTGTATGGAGGTGGAGGAGAGGAGAGAACAGGCAGGTGTATGGAGGTGAAGGAGAGGAGAGAACAGGCAGGTGTATGGAGGTGGAGGAGAGGAGAGAACAGGCAGGTGTATGGAGGTGGAGGAGAGGAGAGAACAGGCAGGTGTGTGGAGGTGGAGGAGAGGAGAGAACAGGCAGGTGTATGGAGGTGGAGGAGAGGAGAGAACAGGCAGGTGTGTAGAGGTGGAGGAGAGGAGAGAACAGGCAGGTGTATGGAGGTGGAGGAGAGAACAGGCAGGTGTATGGAGGTGGAGGAGAGGAGAGAACAGGCAGGTGTATGGAGGTGGAGGAGAGGAGAGAACAGGCAGGTGTATGGAGGTGGAGGAGAGGAGTGAACAGGCAGGTGTATGGAGGTGGAGGAGAGGAGAGAACAGGCAGGTGTATGGAGGTGAAGGAGAGGAGAGAACAGGCAGGTGTATGGAGGTGGAGGAGAGGAGAGAACAGGCAGGTGTATGGAGGTGGAGGAGAGGAGAGGACAGGCAGGTGTATGGAGGTGGAGGAGAGGAGAGAACAGGCAGGTGTATGGAGGTGGAGGAGAGGAGAGAACAGGCAGGTGTATGGAGGTGGAGGAGAGGAGAGAACAGGCAGGTGTATGGAGGTGGAGGAGAGGAGAGAACAGGCAGGTGTATGGAGGTGGAGGAGAGGAGAGAACAGGCAGGTGTGTGGAGGTGGAGGAGAGGAGAGAACAGGCAGGTGTATGGAGGTGGAGGAGAGGAGAGAACAGGCAGGTGTGTGGAGGTGGAGGAGAGGAGAGAACAGGCAGGTGTATGGAGGTGGAGGAGAGGAGAGAACAGGCAGGTGTATGGAGGTGGAGGAGAGGAGAGAACAGGCAGGTGTATGGAGGTGGAGGAGAGGAGAGAACAGGCAGGTGTATGGAGGTGGAGGAGAGGAGAGAACAGGCAGGTGTATGGAGGTGGAGGAGAGGAGAGGACAGGCAGGTGTATGGAGGTGGAGGAGAGGAGAGAACAGGCAGGTGTATGGAGGTGGAGGAGAGGAGAGGACAGGCAGGTGTATGGAGGTGGAGGAGAGGAGAGAACAGGCAGGTGTATGGAGGTGGAGGAGAGGAGAGAACAGGCAGGTGTATGGAGGTGGAGGAGAGGAGAGGCAGGTGTATGGAGGTGGAGGAGAGGAGAGAACAGGCAGGTGTATGGAGGTGGAGGAGAGGAGTGAACAGGCAGGTGTATGGAGGTGGAGGAGAGGAGAGAACAGGCAGGTGTATGGAGGTGGAGGAGAGGAGAGAACAGGCAGGTGTGTGGAGGTGGAGGAGAGGAGGGAACAGGCAGGTGTATGGAGGTGGAGGAGAGGAGTGAACAGGCAGGTGTATGAGGTGGAGGTGGAGGAGAGAACAGGCAGGTGTATGGAGGTGGAGGAGAGGAGAGGCAGGTGTATGGAGGTGGAGGAGAGGAGAGAACAGGCAGGTGTATGGAGGTGGAGGAGAGGAGAGGACAGGCAGGTGTATGGAGGTGGAGGAGAGGAGAGAACAGGCAGGTGTATGGAGGTGGAGGAGAGGAGGGGCAGGTGTATGGAGGTGGAGGAGAGAACAGGCAGGTGTATGGAGGTGGAGGAGAGGAGAGAACAGGCAGGTGTATGGAGGTGGAGGAGAGGAGAGAACAGGCAGGTGTATGGAGGTGGAGGAGAGGAGAGAACAGGCAGGTGTATGGAGGTGGAGGAGAGGAGAGAACAGGCAGGTGTGTGGAGGTGGAGGAGAGGAGGGAACAGGCAGGTGTATGGAGGTGGAGGAGAGGAGTGAACAGGCAGGTGTATGAGGTGGAGGTGGAGGAGAGAACAGGCAGGTGTATGGAGGTGGAGGAGAGGAGAGGCAGGTGTATGGAGGTGGAGGAGAGGAGAGAACAGGCAGGTGTATGGAGGTGGAGGAGAGGAGAGAACAGGCAGGTGTATGGAGGTGAAGGAGAGGAGAGAACAGGCAGGTGTATGGAGGTGGAGGAGAGGAGAGAACAGGCAGGTGTATGGAGGTGGAGGAGAGGAGAGAACAGGCAGGTGTATGGAGGTGGAGGAGAGGAGAGGACAGGCAGGTGTATGGAGGTGGAGGAGAGGAGAGAACAGGCAGGTGTATGGAGGTGGAGGAGAGGACGGGCAGGTGTATGGAGGTGGAGGAGAGGAGAGAACAGGCAGGTGTATGGAGGTGGAGGAGAGGAGAGAACAGGCAGGTGTATGGAGGTGGAGGAGAGAACAGGCAGGTGTGTGGAGGTGGAGGAGAGGAGGGAACAGGCAGGTGTATGGAGGTGGAGGAGAGGAGAGAACAGGCAGGTGTATGGAGGTGGAGGAGAGGAGAGAACAGGCAGGTGTATGGAGGTGGAGGAGAGGAGTGAACAGGCAGGTGTATGAGGTGGAGGTGGAGGAGAGAACAGGCAGGTGTATGGAGGTGGAGGAGAGGAGAGGCAGGTGTATGGAGGTGGAGGAGAGGAGAGAACAGGCAGGTGTATGGAGGTGGAGGAGAGGAGAGAACAGGCAGGTGTATGGAGGTGGAGGTGGAGGAGAGAACAGGCAGGTGTATGGAGGTGGAGGAGAGGAGAGGCAGGTGTATGGAGGTGGAGGAGAGGAGTGAACAGGCAGGTGTATGGAGGTGGAGGAGAGGAGGGGCAGGTGTATGGAGGTGGAGGAGAGTAGAGAACAGGCAGGTGTATGGAGGTGGAGGAGAGGAGAGAACAGGCAGGTGTATGGAGGTGGAGGAGAGGAGGGGCAGGTGTATGGAGGTGGAGGAGAGGAGAGAACAGGCAGGTGTGTGGAGGTGGAGGAGAGGAGAGAACAGGCAGGTGTATGGAGGTGGAGGAGAGGAGTGAACAGGCAGGTGTATGGAGGTGGAGGAGAGGAGAGAACAGGCAGGTGTATGGAGGTGGAGGAGAGGAGAGAACAGGCAGGTGTATGGAGGTGGAGGAGAGGAGTGAACAGGCAGGTGTATGGAGGTGGAGGAGAGGAGTGAACAGGCAGGTGTATGGAGGTGGAGGAGAGGAGAGAACAGGCAGGTGTATGGAGGTGGAGGAGAGGAGTGAACAGGCAGGTGTATGGAGGTGGAGGAGAGGAGAGAACAGGCAGGTGTATGGAGGTGGAGGAGAGGAGAGAACAGGCAGGTGTATGGAGGTGGAGGAGAGGAGTGAACAGGCAGGTGTATGGAGGTGGAGGAGAGGAGAGAACAGGCAGGTGTATGGAGGTGGAGGAGAGGAGAGAACAGGCAGGTGTATGGAGGTGGAGGAGAGGAGAGGCAGGTGTATGGAGGTGGAGGAGAGGAGAGAACAGGCAGGTGTATGGAGGTGGAGGAGAGGAGAGAACAGGCAGGTGTATGGAGGTGGAGGAGAGGAGAGAACAGGCAGGTGTGTAGAGGTGGAGGAGAGGAGAGAACAGGCAGGTGTATGGAGGTGGAGGAGAGAACAGGCAGGTGTATGGAGGTGGAGGAGAGGAGAGAACAGGCAGGTGTATGGAGGTGGAGGAGAGGAGTGAACAGGCAGGTGTATGGAGGTGGAGGAGAGGAGAGAACAGGCAGGTGTATGGAGGTGAAGGAGAGGAGAGAACAGGCAGGTGTATGGAGGTGGAGGAGAGGAGAGAACAGGCAGGTGTATGGAGGTGGAGGAGAGGAGAGAACAGGCAGGTGTATGGAGGTGGAGGAGAGGAGAGAACAGGCAGGTGTATGGAGGTGGAGGAGAGGAGAGGACAGGCAGGTGTATGGAGGTGGAGGAGAGGAGAGAACAGGCAGGTGTATGGAGGTGGAGGAGAGGAGAGAACAGGCAGGTGTATGGAGGTGGAGGAGAGGAGTGAACAGGCAGGTGTATGGAGGTGGAGGAGAGGAGAGAACAGGCAGGTGTGTGGAGGTGGAGGAGAGGAGAGAACAGGCAGGTGTATGGAGGTGGAGGAGAGGAGAGAACAGGCAGGTGTATGGAGGTGGAGGAGAGGAGAGAACAGGCAGGTGTATGGAGGTGGAGGAGAGGAGAGGACAGGCAGGTGTATGGAGGTGGAGGAGAGGAGAGAACAGGCAGGTGTATGGAGGTGGAGGAGAGGAGAGAACAGGCAGGTGTATGGAGGAGAGGAGAGAACAGGCAGGTGTGTGGAGGTGGAGGAGAGGAGGGAACAGGCAGGTGTATGGAGGTGGAGGAGAGGAGTGAACAGGCAGGTGTATGAGGTGGAGGTGGAGGAGAGAACAGGCAGGTGTATGGAGGTGGAGGAGAGGAGAGGCAGGTGTATGGAGGTGGAGGAGAGGAGAGAACAGGCAGGTGTATGGAGGTGGAGGAGAGGAGAGAACAGGCAGGTGTATGGAGGTGGAGGTGGAGGAGAGAACAGGCAGGTGTATGGAGGTGGAGGAGAGGAGAGAACAGGCAGGTGTATGGAGGTGGAGGAGAGGAGAGAACAGGCAGGTGTGTGGAGGTGGAGGAGAGGAGGGAACAGGCAGGTGTATGGAGGTGGAGGAGAGGAGTGAACAGGCAGGTGTATGAGGTGGAGGTGGAGGAGAGAACAGGCAGGTGTATGGAGGTGGAGGAGAGGAGAGGCAGGTGTATGGAGGTGGAGGAGAGGAGAGAACAGGCAGGTGTATGGAGGTGGAGGAGAGGAGAGGACAGGCAGGTGTATGGAGGTGGAGGAGAGGAGAGAACAGGCAGGTGTATGGAGGTGGAGGAGAGGAGAGAACAGGCAGGTGTATGGAGGTGGAGGAGAGGAGAGAACAGGCAGGTGTGTGGAGGTGGAGGAGAGGAGGGAACAGGCAGGTGTATGGAGGTGGAGGAGAGGAGTGAACAGGCAGGTGTATGGAGGTGGAGGAGAGGAGAGAACAGGCAGGTGTATGAGGTGGAGGTGGAGGAGAGAACAGGCAGGTGTATGGAGGTGGAGGAGAGGAGAGGCAGGTGTATGGAGGTGGAGGAGAGGAGAGAACAGGCAGGTGTATGGAGGTGGAGGAGAGGAGAGAACAGGCAGGTGTATGGAGGTGAAGGAGAGGAGAGAACAGGCAGGTGTATGGAGGTGGAGGAGAGGAGAGAACAGGCAGGTGTATGGAGGTGGAGGAGAGGAGAGGACAGGCAGGTGTATGGAGGTGGAGGAGAGGAGAGAACAGGCAGGTGTATGGAGGTGGAGGAGAGGAGAGAACAGGCAGGTGTATGGAGGTGGAGGAGAGGAGAGAACAGGCAGGTGTATGGAGGTGGAGGAGAGGAGAGAACAGGCAGGTGTATGGAGGTGGAGGAGAGGAGAGAACAGGCAGGTGTATGGAGGTGGAGGAGAGGAGAGAACAGGCAGGTGTGTGGAGGTGGAGGAGAGGAGGGAACAGGCAGGTGTATGGAGGTGGAGGAGAGGAGAGAACAGGCAGGTGTATGGAGGTGGAGGAGAGGAGAGAACAGGCAGGTGTATGGAGGTGGAGGAGAGGAGTGAACAGGCAGGTGTATGAGGTGGAGGTGGAGGAGAGAACAGGCAGGTGTATGGAGGTGGAGGAGAGGAGAGGCAGGTGTATGGAGGTGGAGGAGAGGAGAGAACAGGCAGGTGTATGGAGGTGGAGGAGAGGAGAGAACAGGCAGGTGTATGGAGGTGGAGGTGGAGGAGAGAACAGGCAGGTGTATGGAGGTGGAGGAGAGGAGAGGCAGGTGTATGGAGGTGGAGGAGAGGAGTGAACAGGCAGGTGTATGGAGGTGGAGGAGAGGAGGGGCAGGTGTATGGAGGTGGAGGAGAGGAGAGAACAGGCAGGTGTATGGAGGTGGAGGAGAGGAGGGGCAGGTGTATGGAGGTGGAGGAGAGGAGAGAACAGGCAGGTGTGTGGAGGTGGAGGAGAGGAGAGAACAGGCAGGTGTATGGAGGTGGAGGAGAGGAGTGAACAGGCAGGTGTATGGAGGTGGAGGAGAGGAGAGAACAGGCAGGTGTATGGAGGTGGAGGAGAGGAGAGAACAGGCAGGTGTATGGAGGTGGAGGAGAGGAGAGAACAGGCAGGTGTATGGAGGTGGAGGAGAGGAGTGAACAGGCAGGTGTATGGAGGTGGAGGAGAGGAGAGAACAGGCAGGTGTATGGAGGTGGAGGAGAGGAGAGAACAGGCAGGTGTATGGAGGTGGAGGAGAGGAGTGAACAGGCAGGTGTATGGAGGTGGAGGAGAGGAGAGAACAGGCAGGTGTATGGAGGTGGAGGAGAGGAGAGAACAGGCAGGTGTATGGAGGTGGAGGAGAGGAGAGAACAGGCAGGTGTATGGAGGTGGAGGAGAGGAGAGAACAGGCAGGTGTATGGAGGTGGAGGAGAGGAGAGGCAGGTGTATGGAGGTGGAGGAGAGGAGAGAACAGGCAGGTGTATGGAGGTGGAGGAGAGAACAGGCAGGTGTATGGAGGTGGAGGAGAGGAGTGAACAGGCAGGTGTATGGAGGTGAAGGAGAGGAGTGAACAGGCAGGTGTGTGGAGGTGAAGGAGAGGAGAGAACAGGCAGGTGTATGGAGGTGGAGGAGAGGAGAGAACAGGCAGGTGTATGGAGGTGGAGGAGAGAACAGGCAGGTGTATGGAGGTGGAGGAGAGGAGAGAACAGGCAGGTGTATGGAGGTGGAGGAGAGGAGAGAACAGGCAGGTGTATGGAGGTGGAGGAGAGGAGAGAACAGGCAGGTGTGTGTGTGCAAAACAAAAATAACAATCAAGTCGAAACAAACACAAACTACAATCAATGAAAAATATTAAAGAAAGTCCAGAGTTCAGATTCACAGTTTGAGGACCGAGCGCTTGTATGAAAGAAAGATAAGTCTGTGGTATCAATGATCCAATTACTCACGATTACTCACGATTACTCACGGTACCATGCGGGTAACAATCCTCTGGTTCAGGGTTTAGGGGTACAAGTCACTGCTCCGGTAGCAGGCAGAACACGGTACACGTTCATCATGAATGAAAAATAACAAACCGGCTAACCCTTTAAACTGAAACAAAAACCCGGAATTGCTAAACGTCAAACAATAGTCCAAACTTAAATAACAAGATAAGTAATACGTCATTGTCGCACGCTCTCCAAACACACAGCCAACTCTGCCACAGGTGTCTGTGGTTTCCTCTCACTCATTCAATCATCTGTCACGCCCCCGTGCACTTCCTCAAACTCTCAACATATGACTTCTCAAGTGATCTGATTGGCTTAGGAGCACGTCACTCAAACAAACAACAAAACAAGACCGGTTCCACAATATTTTCTCAAAAATACAAAATAATGAAGTGTGGAAAATACACACTTTTGGTTTCTGTTTATATATACATTTTTCAGATCTCTACATACTCCCCCCACCAAAAGACAGCATGCCCCCATGCTGGGCTAAACAACATTTATACAAATTAATCAATGGGCAGAAAGAGTGATACTATAGGCATACATGACTTTCACACTCTGCTTTCCTGGCTGTGTGTAATATAAACTCTACAGGCTTTCTCTCTCTCGCTGATCTCCTTATCTCAGGTTCTGGATTCACTACACTTGTCTTTATGAATGAGTTAACATTATTTATTTAAAATGATTGAGATCAAAACAATGTACATTGAATGAACAATACTGTTTAAATGCGTTTACGTAGCACTCATCTGATACACTGCAATACACGTGAATGATGAACGTGTATGAACACGTGAGGGCGCTATCATCACGGCCATATAGCAGAAACACGAGGCACGGCGCCATCTGGTGGCCAATAGTCGTCAGCACAACACAAAGCGAATTGGCGAATCCAGAACCACATGAGCATTTCCTATTCAGTGGTTGAAACTATCACACATCTGGCACTCCGAATTGTTTCAAAACTGTTATATTTTCCAATGTATTTATATGAAAGGCCTCCTATTATTGATGAATGTATCCAGCTGTGTAGCAGCACAGTAACATTACAGACAGCTCCTCCAGACAAGCCAACCTCACCTGTGGGGTCCCTCAGGGCTCCATCCTCGGTCCCATCTTGTTCTCCTTCTACATGCTCCCCCTATGTCTAATCCCTCAACGCTACAAGATCTCATTCCACTGCTATGCGGACGACACCCAGCTCTACCTGTCAATCAACACTGACGACCCCGCCGATCTGAAGCGCCTGATGGACTGCCTCCGCGATGTGAAGGAGTGGATGGCCCAGAGCTTCCTACAGCTGAATGAGAGCAAGGGGGAAATCCTCCTCATCGGCAACACCACCGCCATCACTCAGCTCAGCACCAACATGGGAAGCCTGTCCACCCTTGTCAGACCACATGTCAAGAACCTCGGTGTCATCTTTGACTCCGAGCTTAACCTTGACCGACAAGTGAACTCCGTCGTGAAGTCATGTTTCTACCAACTACGTATCATAGCCAAGATCAAGTCCTTCCTCACCCCCAGCGACCTGAGGAGGGTCGTCCTCATGCTAATCTCATCTAGGCTCGACTACTGCAACTCACTCTATGCTGGACTTCCTGATAAGACCATCTACCGCCTGCAGCTAGTCCAAAATGCCGCTGCCAGGCTGGTGTTGTCGTATATTTTTACACACATATATAACGTATATTTTTACACATATAACACACATATATAACGTATATCTTACACATATAACACACATATATAACGTATATTTTTACACATATTACATACATATTACATTACACATATTTGAGGCCTACAAGGGCATTTAGGGACAGATGGTCGCAAGGAAATTTGGGGATCGATTGTCGCACATGCGCACACACACACACACACACACCCCCAAGGGTATAGGCCAATCGGTTCGAGGGCAGAGGCCGAGAAGGAAGGATCACGATTGGCCAAGAACATACTGTGATGTGATTGGCTGAGGGACCGGTATAAAACCGGGGGACATAGAGAGCTCAGTCTCTTTTTCTTCCTCGGACCCCGTCGTGACTGTTTGTGTGTAAACCTGATCCTGTGTAATCTGATGACCCGATCCTGTCTTTTTTGAATAAATAGTCTTAACTTTGGTCAGGACTTTTTCCCTCATTTTTGATCACCAAACAGAGAAAATATACTACAGTGTCAGGCACCAAAATGAGGGACCACATCTCCCCTGTCCTCCTGTGGCTCCCAGTGAAGAAGAGAGTGAAGTTCAAAATCTGCACCTTTGTTTTTAAAGCTCTCAACAGTCTCGCCCCACCCTACATCAAGGACCTCCTGGACCAGTCTACCTCCTCAAGGCCTAGACCCAGGCTCAGGTCCGACGCCCAACTCAGCCTGAGGGTCCCACGTACCAACCTCAAGAGGAAGGGTGACCGTGCCTTTGCGGTGATAGCACCGACCCTGTGGAACGCGCTCCCTTCTGCCATCAAGTTTGCCCCCACTCTGGACTCCTTTAGAGCCAAATGAAAAACCCACCTCTTCCTAAATGATATTCCCTAAGTCTACTCCCTATTTGTTGTGAATTGTATGCCTGAGATTTACGTTTAAGTCGTCTGTGTCTGATTGCTTTCTGTGTTCCTTGTCTTTGTCTTTGTCTGTTCCTTTACCCGGGCTGCGCCCCGGGCCGATGTAAAAGTTGGATGGATTATAAATACAATTAACAATTAACAATTAACATTCCACTCCATGGAATGGAAAAGCAGTGGGATCACCAGCGCCCTCATGTGGACAACATCATAACCTGCAGCCTGCCACCTGGGTGCACTGATACTGTAGCTACAAGGAGGAAACTAGACTCTCAAACAGTCTGGATAGAATAATGGGGTGACATATGTTTTATTCCATGAATATAGCAGGAATACAATGACCATTTTAGAACAGGAAGAATGGTTGAACTGACTCAGGCTTTGACTCAATGATTGTAAATCTAAGTCTGTAAGTGTCTTGTCTCTTGGTGTCTTAACAGTGACTTATTTTAATTTAATGTTGTATTGTCTTACTCGTGTCTATAACTGGATTTAACAGGATTCATCTTGTCTATAACTGTTCTGTATCGTGTGTCATTTCTTATGTGTGGATCTACGGAAGAGTAGCTGCTGTATAGCAACAGATCATAGGGATCCTAATAAACTACAGTAAGGCCTCAAAGGCCCAATATTCATCCTCTTTCTCACTTTTCTCTCATAACAGGGTTAGGGTTAGCATGCACTTCCTCTCCATCTCCCTTCCTGTCTCTGGTGTTTTACTCCTGGTTTTATTCATCTTTCAGGTCTACAGGTGAGAGCTCCATCTCCACGCTATCCTGACCAACAGTCATAACAGATCACATCATTATATCAATATTCTGTCATTTCATACGTTCAAAGTGAAGCTTGTAGCTTTGCGTGTTTTCTGTGCTCTTTGGCAACACTGAAAATGTGAGAACATAATGTTCATTCTGTATGTATCATTCTGTATGTATCATTCTGTGTGTATCATTCTGTGTGTATCATTCTGTGTGTATCATTATGTGTGTATCATTCTCCATGTAAACATACAAATGTCTAGTGCATGACGACAACACTAGATTTTAGAAAGCTCTCCACTGAGCGTTCTTTATCATGTGATCTCATTCCTTGATTGACCATGGACATGTAACACTATGTTTAATGTTTGAATTGACATACCTTTAATGTTGTTTAGTTCATGCGTTTATTAGTCATTCAAACTTGTGAATATTGAGTATCGGCAGAAATCAGAATGGGTTATTGTATGTGATATTCCCTGTTTTTCAGCCACAGGAGAAACAGGTCAATCCAACAGGGAGAATCAGACAATGTTGTGGTTACATTGGTTTTCTGGTACTGTATTCCACACTAACCCTAACCCTATCAACATAATGTTCTATACTCACCCTAACCCTAACCTTAACCCTAACCCTAACCCTATAGTCTTCTCTATTCCCCCTGTGGTAGAAAAAGAGCCTGAGTTTACAGTATGTGATTGTATGTTTGTATGCATACTCTGTGTGTGTGTGTGTGTGTGTGTGTGTGTGTGTGTGTGCGTGTGTGTGTGCGTGTGTGCAGCAGGCACAGCGCCACACAGACAGGGAACACACTGTACAGAGAGCTGGAGGGCTGGATGGGCAGAAGCTAGTCTCAATGAGTCCATTTTACATCCTCAGACACAATGGGATTCCACTGGTCATATCAACACGTCTGTCTGTCCTGAGTGAATGGCTTGTTACTGTACTTAGCAGACTTGTTCCTGTACTTAGCAGAGTGTTTAAATGTGCTTATCTTAACAGGTCGGCCTCCAACACCCATACCGTGTGCAGTACCCTACCTTGCCTGGTGGAAAGCAGGTGGGAGATCAAAATCAATAAACTGTATAACCCTAACCATAACCCATATGTCTACAGTGTATTCAATCAATGATGGTCTATAACCATTCAGTATTCTGAGGGCATGAATAACTCACAGCAGGTGAGTAACTATGCTTCCCTGCAATTCAACTAACAACAAACCGTAACAAATCGAAACCCCTCTGTTATTTATGCAAGATGCTGATATAACAGAGTTCATAGGTCACACAATCAAACATGTTAGAGAGTGATCTATCTGTAACAGACAGTAACGTACGCATGCAATAAGCCTACTTGTTGTTCACCACCCCTAAATGGCTGTAGCAAGATAAACATTACTCAAATGCAATCATGTAAAATAAGCAAAAAAAAGCAAAGTTACGCAAAAAAACAAAAACGAGTTGTGTAGAGCAGAGTTGTGTGTTGTCAGCAAAGAGGAAGTTTCTCCTATGAGGAAGTGTCCACACTGGTGGAGGATCTTACACACCATACACACGGTACATACACACTGTGGAGGATGTTACACACCAGCAATGAATGTGAAGATGACAACTTTTGTTTTACTGTTAGTTGATTTGCAATAGTCTAATAGGCACATTTGAATCTCATTTCATTTGTCTTGTTAGGTTTTATACCAAGGAAGGGTAGGACAACAAAACTGTTGCTCCTAAAGTACATGATCATTTCCCCAAGAAAGTTTTATATACAATATCCTTATATCCTGCTTGATATAACTTTTGTACATGGTAAAGGACTCTCTTGACTATCTCCAGGTGTGATTTGGTGTTACTGTACTCCCTCTGTTCACAGGCAGAGCAGGGAGACGGACACGGACACGGAGACCAGCCAAGATGACGTGGAGCTGAGCTATTCAGTGGTGAACAGAAGGCAAAGCCGGGCCAGCACAGGACATTATACTGCAACTCAGACGAGGAAGACTACAAAACTGAGTAGCCTACTCTGACGTCAAAATCTAAGGATGGATGTTTAGTTCAAGTACATGGGACTAGTTGGGTTTATTTATCATTTGTATCACATTTACAGTATATCCACATTGCTCTTAACTAGTTGTTAGCACATTGGTTAGCAAATTCTAGTCGTTGCCTTTGCTGCAATTGAGAACAGCCACTCAGTGTCTCCATGGAAGAAAACAATGTTTCTTGAGGTCATTTCAGCTTTTTACACCTTTTTGTGTCAAACAGGAATTTTCGCAGTTGAGGAATTTCACATATTACAGAAAGTCATAATGTCGATGTTATGCAATAGCTTGCTTCCCCAAAACTGCCTACTACTATAGGTTGTTTTCAATACTGTATATATTTGCATATATTGGTATATATTTGCATTATTAATGACTTGAATGAAAGAGATACTTTGTCTGTTTTATTGAGACTGACATTCATAAATTACAATTTCTTATTTCTAAAACTATTCAAAAGAAAACAATGAAACAAACAAGTTAAAGACGTGTACTGTAGCATACACTACTTTCACTTTCTATGCTTTTGTAAGTTCCTAAAAACATTTGTGCAAAAAATTGCCAATAAGCAATAATAACTTTAAAAAAAACAGTACATGGAAAACTCTTAGTCAAAAAATTTGAAATATTACAATATCTCAACAAACACTGTTGAGAAGTGAGTACGGTTGGCTAGAAAGCTATTTACAATGACACTGTTAAAAAGACAGTAATTAGAAAGAAGAATATAATTACAAATAAATAACCTCATTTGATGAAATATGAAAACAATGAAGTTAAAAACACACAAATCTCTCTTGAAAACACAAATCAGGAGCTCAGATAATTATTGTTGTTGTTCCCTCCACCTCATACCCGTTAACCCCTCCCTTCCCTTTAACTGTGGCGCTGTGGCTCAGCGTGAACAGTGCTTAGGTTGGGGGTTCGACTCCCACTGGGACCATACATATCACAAAATGTATGCACTCAATGCAATGTAAATCGCTTTGGATAAAAGCGTGATCTAAATGGCTTATATTATTAACTGGATATAACACGTCTGTGTACAGGGTTAGGGTTACACCTCCAATGACTCAGGCTGTCTCCCCAGGACTGACCTGGCCACGGCATATGTTCCCATAAGTAGCCTCCTCCTCAACATCAGACGGCTGCTCCTTGTACGGCCGTGTCACGTCATCAGCTGCTATCTGTGGTGCTCCATCCTGCTCAGATTGTCCCTGCTGTGATTCCGTAGTAGACTGATCACTGAGATGAGAAGTAGGCGTGTCCTGTAGCTCTGGGAGTCCAGACTCCTCTGGGACCACCACATCCTGCCCCATCCCATCACTATGGACTTCATCCTGCCCCATCCCATCACTATGGACTGCATCCTGCCCCATCCCATCACTATGGACTTCATCCTGCCCCATCCCATCACTATGGACTGCAGATACGGCTTCATCCTGCCCCATCCCATCACTATGGACTTCATCCTGCCCCATCCCATCACTATGGACTGCATCCTGCCCCATCCCATCACTATGGACTTCATCCTGCCCCATCCCATCACTATGGACTTCAGATACGGCTTCATCCTGCCCCATCCCATCACTATGGACTTCATCCTGCCCCATCCCATCACTATGGACTTCATCCTGCCCCATCCCATCACTATGGACTTCATCCTGCCCCATCCCATCACTATGGACTTCATCCTGCCCCATCCCATCACTATGGACTGCATCCTGCCCCATCCCATCACTATGGACTGCATCCTGCCCCATCCCATCACTATGGACTTCATCCTGCCCCATCCCATCACTATGGACTTCATCCTGCCCCATCCCATCACTATGGACTTCATCCTGCCCCATCCCATCACTATGGACTGCAGGTATGGCTTCATCCTGCCCCATCCCATCACTATGGACTTCATCCTGCCCCATCCCATCACTATGGACTTCATCCTGCCCCATCCCATCACTATGGACTGCATCCTGCCCCATCCCATCACTATGGACTTCATCCTGCCCCATCCCATCACTATGGACTTCATCCTGCCCCATCCCATCACTATGGACTTCATCCTGCCCCATCCCATCACTATGGACTGCATCCTGCCCCATCCCATCACTATGGACTTCATCCTGCCCCATCCCATCACTATGGACTTCATCCTGCCCCATCCCATCACTATGGACTTCATCCTGCCCCATCCCATCACTATGGACTGCATCCTGCCCCATCCCATCACTATGGACTGCAGATACGGCTTCATCCTGCCCCATCCCATCACTATGGACTTCATCCTGCCCCATCCCATCACTATGGACTGCAGGTATGGCTTCATCCTGCCCCATCCCATCACTATGGACTGCAGATATGGCTTCTAACCCCATCCCATCACTATGGACTGCAGATATGGCTTCATCCTGCCCCATCCCATCACTATGGACTGCAGATATGGCTTCTAACCCCATCCCATCACTATGGACTGCAGATATGGCTTCATCCTGCCCCATCCCATCACTATGGACTGCAGATATGGCTTCTAACCCCATCCCATCACTATGGACTGCAGGTACGGCTTCATCCTGCCCCATCCCATCACTATGGACTGCAGATATGGCTTCATCCTGCCCCATCCCATCACTATGGACTGCAGATATGGCTTCTAACCCCATCCCATCACTATGGACTGCAGATATGGCTTCATCCTGCCCCATCCCATCACTATGGACTGCAGATATGGCTTCTAACCCCATCCCATCACTATGGACTGCAGGTACGGCTTCATCCTGCCCCATCCCATCACTATGGACTGCAGATATGGCTTCTAACCCCATCCCATCACTATGGACTGCATCCTGCCCCATCCCATCACTATGGACTGCAGGTACGGCTTCAGGGCCATCGGCGTGGTCCCCTTTCCCCACATCGGTGTTGGCCTCCACCTCCTCTTCCCCAGCCTCCACCTCCTCTTCCCCAGCCTCCACCCTGATGCTGCCACTGGAGCGCATGCGGATCACGGCGTACTCAGATGTTTTGGAGGCCATTCCCCTGATCTCCCCTTCCCCCTGCTTGCCCTCCATATTGGCCAGGAGTTTGGCAAAGTCCACATTGGCATAGTGGAGGGTGTCGGCGTCGCCTCTGTCGCCCCCTGTCCCGCCGGCCCATTGGGGTCCCTCCAGCATGGCTTTGTTGGCATAGACCGAGTCCTCCTGAGAGAGAGTCTGCAGAGAAAACACAGAGACTGAGAACGTACACAGAGACTGAGAACGTACACAGAGACTGAGAACGTACACAGAGACTGAGAACGTACACAGAGACTGAGAACGTACACAGAGACTGAGAACGTACACAGAGACTGAGAACGTACACAGAGACTGAGAACGTACACAGAGACTGAGAACGTACACAGAGACTGAGAACGTATACAGAGACTGAGAACGTACACAGAGACTGAGAACGTATACAGAGACTGAGAACGTACACAGAGACTGAGAACGTACACAGAGACTGAGAACGTACACAGAGACTGAGAACATACACAGAGACTGAGAACGTACACAGAGACTGAGAACGTCCACAGAGACTGAGAACGTACACAGAGACTGAGAACGTATACAGAGACTGAGAACGTACACAGAGACTGAGAACGTATACAGAGACTGAGAACGTACACAGAGACTGAGAACGTACACAGAGACTGAGAACGTACACAGAGACTGAGAACGTACACAGAGACTGAGAACGTCCACAGAGACTGAGAACGTACACAGAGACTGAGAACGTATACAGAGACTGAGAACGTACACAGAGACTGAGAATGTACACAGAGACTGAGAACGTACACAGAGACTGAGAACATACACAGAGACTGAGAACGTACACAGAGACTGAGAACGTACACAGAGACTGAGAACGTACACAGAGACTGAGAACGTACACAGAGACTGAGAACGTACACAGAGACTGAGAACGTATACAGAGACTGAGAACGTACACAGAGACTGAGAACGTATACAGAGACTGAGAACGTACACAGAGACTGAGAACGTACACAGAGACTGAGAACGTACACAGAGACTGAGAACGTACACAGAGACTGAGAACGTCCACAGAGACTGAGAACGTACACAGAGACTGAGAACGTATACAGAGACTGAGAACGTACACAGAGACTGAGAATGTACACAGAGACTGAGAACGTACACAGAGACTGAGAACATACACAGAGACTGAGAACGTACACAGAGACTGAGAACATACACAGAGACTGAGAACGTACACAGAGACTGAGAACGTACACAGAGACTGAGGACGTACACAGAGACTGAGGACGTACACAGAGATTGAGAATATACACAGAGACTGAGAACGTACACAGAGACTGAGAACGTACACAGGGACTGAGAACGTACACAGAGACTGAGAACGTACACAGAAACTGAGGACGTACACAGAGACTGAGGACGTACACAGAGACTGAAAACATACACAGAGACTGAGAACGTCCACAGAAACTGAGGACGTACACAGGGACTGAGAATGTACACAGAGACTGAGAACGTACACAGAGACTGAGAACGTACACAGAAACTGAGGAGGTACACAGAGACTGAGAACGTACACAGAGACTGAGAACGTACACAGAGACTGAGAACGTACACAGAGACTGAGAACGTACACAGAGAATGAGAACGTACACAGAGACTGAGAACGTACAGAGACTGAGAACGTACACAGAAACTGGGAACGTCCACAGAGACTGAGAACGTACACAGAGACTGAGAACGTACAGAGACTGAGAACGTACACAGAGACTGAGAACGTACACAGAGACTGAGAACGTACACAGAGACTGAGAACGTACAGAGACTGAGAACGTACACAGAGACTGAGAACGTACACAGAGACTGAGAACGTACAGAGACTGAGAACGTACAGAGACTGAGAACGTACACAGAGACTGAGAATGTACACAGAGACTGAGAACGTACACAGAGACTGAGAACGTACACAGAGAATGAGAACGTACACAGAGACTGAGAACGTACACAGAGACTGAGAACGTACACAGAGACTGAGAACGTACACAGGGACTGAGAACGTACACAGAGACTGAGAACGTACACAGAGACTGAGAACGTACACAGAGACTGAGAACGTACACAGAGACTGAGAACGTACACAGGGACTGAGAACGTACACAGAGACTGAGAATATACACAGAGACTGAGAACGTACACAGGGACTGAGAACGTACACAGAGACTGAGAACGTACACAGAGACTGAGAACGTACACAGAGACTGAGAACGTACACAGAGACTGAGGACGTACACAGAGACTGAGAACGTACACAGAGACTGAGAACGTACACAGAGACTGAGAACGTACACAGAGACTGAGAACGTCCACAGAGACTGAGAACGTACACAGAGACTGAGAACGTACACAGAGACTGAGAACGTACACAGAGACTGAGAACGTACACAGAGACTGAGAACGTACACAGAGACTGAGAACGTATACAGAGACTGAGAACGTACACAGAGACTGAGAACGTATACAGAGACTGAGAACGTACACAGAGACTGAGAACGTACACAGAGACTGAGAACGTACACAGAGACTGAGAACGTACACAGAGACTGAGAACGTCCACAGAGACTGAGAACGTACACAGAGACTGAGAACGTATACAGAGACTGAGAACGTACACAGAGACTGAGAATGTACACAGAGACTGAGAACGTACACAGAGACTGAGAACATACACAGAGACTGAGAACGTACACAGAGACTGAGAACATACACAGAGACTGAGAACGTACACAGAGACTGAGAACGTACACAGAGACTGAGGACGTACACAGAGACTGAGGACGTACACAGAGATTGAGAATATACACAGAGACTGAGAACGTACACAGAGACTGAGAACGTACACAGGGACTGAGAACGTACACAGAGACTGAGAACGTACACAGAAACTGAGGACGTACACAGAGACTGAGGACGTACACAGAGACTGAAAACATACACAGAGACTGAGAACGTCCACAGAAACTGAGGACGTACACAGGGACTGAGAATGTACACAGAGACTGAGAACGTACACAGAGACTGAGAACGTACACAGAGACTGAGAACGTACACAGAAACTGAGGACGTACACAGAGACTGAGAACGTACACAGAGACTGAGAACGTACACAGAGACTGAGAACGTACACAGAGACTGAGAACGTACACAGAGAATGAGAACGTACACAGAGACTGAGAACGTACACAGAGACTGAGAACGTACAGAGACTGAGAACGTACACAGAGACTGAGAACGTACACAGAGACTGAGAACGTACACAGAGACTGAGAACGTACAGAGACTGAGAACGTACACAGAGACTGAGAACGTACACAGAGACTGAGAACGTACAGAGACTGAGAACGTACAGAGACTGAGAATGTACACAGAGACTGAGAACGTACACAGAGACTGAGAACGTACACAGAGAATGAGAACGTACACAGAGACTGAGAACGTACACAGAGACTGAGAACGTACACAGAGACTGAGAACGTACACAGGGACTGAGAACGTACACAGAGACTGAGAACGTACACAGAGACTGAGAACGTACACAGAGACTGAGAACGTACACAGAGACTGAGAACGTACACAGGGACTGAGAACGTACACAGAGACTGAGAATATACACAGAGACTGAGAACGTACACAGGGACTGAGAACGTACACAGAGACTGAGAACGTACACAGAGACTGAGAACGTACACAGAGACTGAGAACGTACACAGAGACTGAGGACGTACACAGAGACTGAGAACGTACACAGAGACTGAGAACGTACACAGAGACTGAGAACGTACACAGAGACTGAGAACGTCCACAGAGACTGAGAACGTACACCGAGACTGAGAACGTACACAGAGACTGAGAACGTACACAGACTGAGAACGTACACAGAGACTGAGAACGTACAGAGACTGAGAACGTACACAGAGACTGAGAACGTACACAGAGACTGAGAACGTCCACAGAGACTGAGAACGTACACAGAGACTGAGAACGTACACAGAGACTGAGAACGTACACAGAGACTGAGGACGTACACAGAGACTGAGAACGTACAGAGGGACTGAGAATGTACACAGACTGAGAACGTACACAGAGACTGAGAACGTACACAGAGAATGAGAATATACACAGACTGAGAACGTACACAGAGACTGAGAACGTATACAGAGACTGAGAATGTACACAGACTGAGAACGTACACAGAGACTGAGAACGTATACAGAGACTGAGAATGTCCACAGAGACTGAGGACGTACACAGGGACTGAGAACGTACACAGAGACTGAGAACGTACACAGAGAATGAGAACGTACACAGAGACTGAGAATGTACACAGAGACTGAGAATGTACACAGAGACTGAGGACGTACACAGGGACTGAGAACGTACACAGAGACTGAGAACGTACACAGAGACTGAGAACGTACACAGAGACTGAGAACGTACACAGAGACTGAGAACGTACACAGAGACTGAGAACGTACACAGAGACTGAGAACGTACACAGAGACTGAGAACGTACACAGAGACTGAGAACGTATACAGAGACTGAGAACGTACACAGAGACTGAGAACGTACACAGAGACTGAGAACGTACACAGAGACTGAGAACGTACACAGAGACTGAGAACGTACACAGAGACTGAGAACGTACACAGAGACTGAGAACGTACACAGAGACTGAGAACGTACACAGAGACTGAGAACGTATACAGAGACTGAGAACGTACACAGAGACTGAGAACGTATACAGAGACTGAGAACGTACACAGAGACTGAGAACGTACACAGAGACTGAGAACGTACACAGAGACTGAGAACGTACACAGAGACTGAGAACGTACACAGAGACTGAGAACGTACACAGAGACTGAGAACGTATACAGAGACTGAGAACGTACACAGAGACTGAGAACGTATACAGAGACTGAGAACGTACACAGAGACTGAGAACGTACACAGAGACTGAGAACGTACACAGAGACTGAGAACGTACACAGAGACTGAGAACGTCCACAGAGACTGAGAACGTACACAGAGACTGAGAACGTATACAGAGACTGAGAACGTACACAGAGACTGAGAACGTACACAGAGACTGAGAACGTACACAGAGACTGAGAACATACACAGAGACTGAGAACGTACACAGAGACTGAGAACGTACACAGAGACTGAGAACGTACACAGAGACTGAGAACGTACACAGAGACTGAGAACGTACACAGAGACTGAGAACGTACACAGAGACTGAGAACGTATACAGAGACTGAGAACGTACACAGAGACTGAGAACGTATACAGAGACTGAGAACGTACACAGAGACTGAGAACGTACACAGAGACTGAGAACGTACACAGAGACTGAGAACGTACACAGAGACTGAGAACGTCCACAGAGACTGAGAACGTACACAGAGACTGAGAACGTATACAGAGACTGAGAACGTACACAGAGACTGAGAACGTACACAGAGACTGAGAACGTACACAGAGACTGAGAACATACACAGAGACTGAGAACGTACACAGAGACTGAGAACATACACAGAGACTGAGAACGTACACAGAGACTGAGAACGTACACAGAGACTGAGGACGTACACAGAGACTGAGGACGTACACAGAGATTGAGAATATACACAGAGACTGAGAACGTACACAGAGACTGAGAACGTACACAGGGACTGAGAACGTACACAGAGACTGAGAACGTACACAGAAACTGAGGACGTACACAGAGACTGAGGACGTACACAGAGACTGAAAACATACACAGAGACTGAGAACGTCCACAGAAACTGAGGACGTACACAGGGACTGAGAATGTACACAGAGACTGAGAACGTACACAGAGACTGAGAACGTACACAGAAACTGAGGACGTACACAGAGACTGAGAACGTACACAGAGACTGAGAACGTACACAGAGACTGAGAACGTACACAGAGACTGAGAACGTACACAGAGAATGAGAACGTACACAGAGACTGAGAACGTACAGAGACTGAGAACGTACACAGAAACTGGGAACGTCCACAGAGACTGAGAACGTACACAGAGACTGAGAACGTACACAGAGACTGAGAACGTACAGAGACTGAGAACGTACACAGAGACTGAGAACGTACACAGAGACTGAGAACGTACACAGAGACTGAGAACGTACAGAGACTGAGAACGTACACAGAGACTGAGAACGTACACAGAGACTGAGAACGTACAGAGACTGAGAACGTACAGAGACTGAGAACGTACACAGAGACTGAGAATGTACACAGAGACTGAGAACGTACACAGAGACTGAGAACGTACACAGAGAATGAGAACGTACACAGAGACTGAGAACGTACACAGAGACTGAGAACGTACACAGAGACTGAGAACGTACACAGAAACTGAGGACGTACACAGAGACTGAGAACGTACACAGAGACTGAGAACGTACACAGAGACTGAGAACGTACACAGAGACTGAGAACGTACACAGAGAATGAGAACGTACACAGAGACTGAGAACGTACAGAGACTGAGAACGTACACAGAAACTGGGAACGTCCACAGAGACTGAGAACGTACACAGAGACTGAGAACGTACACAGAGACTGAGAACGTACAGAGACTGAGAACGTACACAGAGACTGAGAACGTACACAGAGACTGAGAACGTACACAGAGACTGAGAACGTACAGAGACTGAGAACGTACACAGAGACTGAGAACGTACACAGAGACTGAGAACGTACAGAGACTGAGAACGTACAGAGACTGAGAACGTACACAGAGACTGAGAATGTACACAGAGACTGAGAACGTACACAGAGACTGAGAACGTACACAGAGAATGAGAACGTACACAGAGACTGAGAACGTACACAGAGACTGAGAACGTACACAGAGACTGAGAACGTACACAGGGACTGAGAACGTACACAGAGACTGAGAACGTACACAGAGACTGAGAACGTACACAGAGACTGAGAACGTACACAGAGACTGAGAATGTACACAGGGACTGAGAACGTACACAGAGACTGAGAATATACACAGAGACTGAGAACGTACACAGGGACTGAGAACGTACACAGAGACTGAGAACGTACACAGAGACTGAGAACGTACACAGAGACTGAGAACGTACACAGAGACTGAGGACGTACACAGAGACTGAGAACGTACACAGAGACTGAGAACGTACACAGAGACTGAGAACGTACACAGAGACTGAGAATGTCCACAGAGACTGAGAACGTACACAGAGACTGAGGACGTACACAGAGACTGAGAACGTACACAGAGACTGAGAACGTATACAGAGACTGAGAACGTACACAGAGACTGAGAACGTACACAGAGACTGAGAACGTACACAGAGACTGAGAACGTACACAGAGACTGAGGACATACACAGAGACTGAGAACGTACAGAGGGACTGAGAATGTACACAGACTGAGAACGTACACAGAGACTGAGAACGTACACAGAGACTGAGAACGTACACAGAGACTGAGGACGTACACAGAGACTGAGAACGTACACAGAGACTGAGAACGTATACAGAGACTGAGAACGTACACAGAGACTGAGAACGTACACAGAGACTGAGAACGTACACAGAGACTGAGAACGTACACAGAGACTGAGGACGTACACAGAGACTGAGAACGTACAGAGGGACTGAGAATGTACACAGACTGAGAACGTACACAGAGACTGAGAACGTACACAGAGAATGAGAACGTACACAGAGACTGAGAACGTATACAGAGACTGAGAATGTCCACAGAGACTGAGGACGTACACAGGGACTGAGAACGTACACAGAGACTGAGAACGTACACAGAGAATGAGAACGTACACAGAGACTGAGAATGTACACAGAGACTGAGAATGTACACAGAGACTGAGAACGTATACAGAGACTGAGAACGTACACAGAGACTGAGAATGTACACAGAGACTGAGAACGTACACAGAGACTGAGAACATACACAGAGACTGAGAACGTACACAGAGACTGAGAACGTACACAGGGACTGAGGACGTACACAAAGACTGAGAACGTACACAGAGACTGAGAACGTACACAGGGACTGAGAACGTACACAGAGACTGAGAACGTACACAGAGAATGAGAACGTACACAGAGACTGAGAATGTACACAGAGACTGAGAACGTACACAGAGAATGAGAACGTACACAGAGACTGAGAATGTACACAGAGACTGAGAATGTACACAGAGACTGAGGACGTACACAGGGACTGAGAACGTACACAGAGACTGAGAACGTACACAGAGACTGAGAACGTACACAGAGACTGAGAACGTACACAGAGACTGAGAACGTACACAGAGACTGAGAACGTACACAGAGACTGAGAACGTACACAGAGACTGAGAACGTACACAGAGACTGAGAACGTACACAGAGACTGAGAACGTACACAGAGACTGAGAACGTACACAGAGACTGAGAACGTACACAGAGACTGAGAACGTACACAGGGACTGAGGACGTACACAAAGACTGAGAACGTACACAGAGACTGAGAACGTACACAGAGACTGAGAACGTACACAGAGACTGAGAACGTACACAGAGACTGAGAACGTCCACAGAGACTGAGAACGTACACAGAGACTGAGAACGTATACAGTGGCTGAGGACGTACACAGAGACTGAGAACGTACACAGAGACTGAGAACGTACACAGAGACTGAGAACGTACACAGAGGCTGAGGACGTACACAGAGACTGACAACGGACACAGAGACTGAGAACGTCCACAGAGACTGAGGACGGACACAGAGACTGAGAACGTCCACAGAGACTGAGAATGTACACAGAGACTGAGAACGTACACAGAGACTGAGAACGTACACAGAGACTGAGAACGTACACAGAGACTGAGAACGTACACAGAGACTGAGAATGTCCACAGAGACTGAGAACATACACAGAGACTGAGAACGTACACAGAGACTGAGAACGTACACAGAGACTGAGAACGTACACAGGGACTGAGAATATACACAGAGACTGAGAACGTACACAGAGACTGAGAACGTACACAGAGACTGAGAACGTACACAGAGACTGAGAACGTACACAGGGACTGAGAACGTACACAGAGAATGAGAACGTACACAGAGACTGAGAATGTACACAGAGACTGAGAACGTACACAGAGAATGAGAACGTACACAGAGACTGAGAATGTACACAGAGACTGAGAATGTACACAGAGACTGAGGACGTACACAGGGACTGAGAACGTACACAGAGACTGAGAACGTACACAGAGACTGAGAACGTACACAGAGACTGAGAACGTACACAGAGACTGAGAACGTACACAGAGACTGAGAACGTACACAGAGACTGAGAACGTACACAGAGACTGAGAACGTACACAGAGACTGAGAACGTACACAGAGACTGAGAACGTACACAGAGACTGAGAACGTACACAGAGACTGAGAACGTACACAGAGACTGAGAACGTACACAGGGACTGAGGACGTACACAAAGACTGAGAACGTACACAGAGACTGAGAACGTACACAGAGACTGAGAACGTACACAGAGACTGAGAACGTACACAGAGACTGAGAACGTCCACAGAGACTGAGAACGTACACAGAGACTGAGAACGTATACAGTGGCTGAGGACGTACACAGAGACTGAGAACGTACACAGAGACTGAGAACGTACACAGAGACTGAGAACGTACACAGAGGCTGAGGACGTACACAGAGACTGACAACGGACACAGAGACTGAGAACGTCCACAGAGACTGAGGACGGACACAGAGACTGAGAACGTCCACAGAGACTGAGAATGTACACAGAGACTGAGAACGTACACAGAGACTGAGAACGTACACAGAGACTGAGAACGTACACAGAGACTGAGAACGTACACAGAGACTGAGAATGTACACAGAGACTGAGAACGTACACAGAGACTGAGAACATACACAGAGACTGAGAACGTACACAGAGACTGAGAACGTACACAGGGACTGAGGACGTACACAAAGACTGAGAACGTACACAGAGACTGAGAACGTACACAGGGACTGAGAACGTACACAGAGACTGAGAACGTACACAGAGAATGAGAACGTACACAGAGACTGAGAATGTACACAGAGACTGAGAACGTACACAGAGAATGAGAACGTACACAGAGACTGAGAATGTACACAGAGACTGAGAATGTACACAGAGACTGAGGACGTACACAGGGACTGAGAACGTACACAGAGACTGAGAACGTACACAGAGACTGAGAACGTACACAGAGACTGAGAACGTACACAGAGACTGAGAACGTACACAGAGACTGAGAACGTACACAGAGACTGAGAACGTACACAGAGACTGAGAACGTACACAGAGACTGAGAACGTACACAGAGACTGAGAACGTACACAGAGACTGAGAACGTACACAGAGACTGAGAACGTACACAGAGACTGAGAACGTACACAGAGACTGAGAACGTACACAGGGACTGAGGACGTACACAAAGACTGAGAACGTACACAGAGACTGAGAACGTACACAGAGACTGAGAACGTACACAGAGACTGAGAACGTACACAGAGACTGAGAACGTCCACAGAGACTGAGAACGTACACAGAGACTGAGAACGTATACAGTGGCTGAGGACGTACACAGAGACTGAGAACGTACACAGAGACTGAGAACGTACACAGAGACTGAGAACGTACACAGAGGCTGAGGACGTACACAGAGACTGACAACGGACACAGAGACTGAGAACGTCCACAGAGACTGAGGACGGACACAGAGACTGAGAACGTCCACAGAGACTGAGAATGTACACAGAGACTGAGAACGTACACAGAGACTGAGAACGTACACAGAGACTGAGAACGTACACAGAGACTGAGAACGTACACAGAGACTGAGAATGTCCACAGAGACTGAGAACATACACAGAGACTGAGAACGTACACAGAGACTGAGAACGTACACAGAGACTGAGAACGTACACAGGGACTGAGAATATACACAGAGACTGAGAACGTACACAGAGACTGAGAACGTACACAGAGACTGAGAACGTACACAGAGACTGAGAACGTACACAGGGACTGAGAACGTACACAGAGAATGAGAACGTACACAGAGACTGAGAATGTACACAGAGACTGAGAACGTACACAGAGAATGAGAACGTACACAGAGACTGAGAATGTACACAGAGACTGAGAATGTACACAGAGACTGAGGACGTACACAGGGACTGAGAACGTACACAGAGACTGAGAACGTACACAGAGACTGAGAACGTACACAGAGACTGAGAACGTACACAGAGACTGAGAACGTACACAGAGACTGAGAACGTACACAGAGACTGAGAACGTACACAGAGACTGAGAACGTACACAGAGACTGAGAACGTACACAGAGACTGAGAACGTACACAGAGACTGAGAACGTACACAGAGACTGAGAACGTACACAGAGACTGAGAACGTACACAGAGACTGAGAACGTACACAGGGACTGAGGACGTACACAAAGACTGAGAACGTACACAGAGACTGAGAACGTACACAGAGACTGAGAACGTACACAGAGACTGAGAACGTACACAGAGACTGAGAACGTCCACAGAGACTGAGAACGTACACAGAGACTGAGAACGTATACAGTGGCTGAGGACGTACACAGAGACTGAGAACGTACACAGAGACTGAGAACGTACACAGAGACTGAGAACGTACACAGAGGCTGAGGACGTACACAGAGACTGACAACGGACACAGAGACTGAGAACGTCCACAGAGACTGAGGACGGACACAGAGACTGAGAACGTCCACAGAGACTGAGAATGTACACAGAGACTGAGAACGTACACAGAGACTGAGAACGTACACAGAGACTGAGAACGTACACAGAGACTGAGAACGTACACAGAGACTGAGAATGTCCACAGAGACTGAGAACATACACAGAGACTGAGAACGTACACAGAGACTGAGAACGTACACAGAGACTGAGAACGTACACAGGGACTGAGAATATACACAGAGACTGAGAACGTACACAGAGACTGAGAACGTACACAGAGACTGAGAACGTACACAGAGACTGAGGACGTACACAGAGACTGAGAACATCTGAGAACATACACAGAGACTGAGAACGTACACAGAGACTGAGAACGTACACAGAGACTGAGAACGTCCACAGAGACTGAGAATATACACAGAGACTGAGAACGTACACAGAGACTGAGAACGTACACAGAGACTGAGAACGTACACAGAGACTGAGAATATACACAGAGACTGAGAACGTACACAGAGACTGAGAATATACACAGAGACTGAGAATGTACACAGAGACTGAGAACGTACACAGAGGCTGAGAACGTACACAGAGACTGAGAATATACACAGAGACTGAGAACGTACACAGCAGTGGAGGCTCCTCCATAGAGGTGGAGGAGGCCTGGCCTCCCCAATAATTTGAGAGGAGTGAGAGATTTAAAAAAGCAATAATTATATTTTTTATCAGACACACAACATACAATTCAGAACAATACTTCATCCATTTCTAATATTTATCCTGCAGAACAGCACTCATACACGCGTGTGGCGGAAAAAGGTACTACACGGAGGCCAGGCCTCCTGTCGGAAAGTGGTTTCTCATAGAAGTCAATGTAATGCAATTTTTTTCATGGCAATATGCGATTGGCCAAATCACTGAAAATGGGTGGGCACAGGAGGCCTGGCCTCCGTGTAGTACCTTTTTCCGCCACACGCGTATGAGTGCTGTTCTGCAGGATAAATATTAGAAATGGATGAAGTATTGTTCTGAATTGTATGTTGTGTGTCTGATTGACATAGTGTTTGAGTGCTTTTGACATGTCATTGATTGTATGTAGTATGTTGTGGTGAATGTTGTGAGCCTGAGCAGAAGGGACAATAGCTGCTGCAGGCGGACCAGAGATTCATGCCAATTGTTTTGTTTATTTGATGACCCATTGTGCAGGCAATAAAAGCTGCTTCATCCACCATCCTGAGTGTCCCAATCCCTTCAGTACCGCCAAACACAAATTATTAATTTTTAACAAAGACAGATAAGAAGAACAGGGAACATTCCATCGCGAGTAAAGCGAGCAAGCGGAAAAAAATTTGGCCTCCTCAATTCTGGAAGTCACCAACCTCCACTGGTACACAGAGACTGAGAACGTACACAGAGACTGAGAACGTACACAGAGACTGAGAACGTACACAGAGACTGAGAACGTACACAGAGACTGAGAACGTACACAGAGACTGAGAATATACACAGAGACTGAGGACGTACACAGAGACTGAGAACGTACACAGAGAATGAGAACGTACACAGAGAATGAGAACGTACACAGACTGAGAACGTACACAGAGACTGAGAATGTACACAGAGACTGAGAACATACACAGAGACTGAGGACTTACACAGAGACTGAGGACGTACACAGAGACTGAGGACGTACACAGAGACTGAGGACGTACACAGAGACTGAGAAAGTAAAGAAAGACTGAAGACGTACACAGAGACTGAGAACGTACACCAGGGTTTCCGTTAGAAAAAATTGCCGCCGGACATAGTGTCCGGGAAGATTTCGATTTACCGGACAAACGTGAGATATTCCGGTCATCATATTCAAATATAATATAGCTGTTTGTCGCGGTGATTACTGTTGTGTAGCGGCCTATATATGCCATTTAATGTCTATTTCTCATCCGATACGATTAGATGCGAGCTATATAATATATAATAATATAACATGATTCGCATGCGCGCTATGCCATTATGTCCAGCGCTGAACGGGCGCCTCACTGGGAACTGAACAGACAGCATCGATCAATGAACGGACTCCACATTACGTTAACTGAAGTTTGTTAAATTGTTTGGGATTAATGTGAGTTTTCTATTTTCTCTTTCCAGTTTTACCCTTTTTTTATCAATAAAACAACGTCATTTCTATAACCAGGTCTCGCTGGTTGGGAAGGCATTTCGTTTAGCTGCCTGTCAAATCATACTTAAAAAATAACAATGTAAAAAATAACAATGGCTGCTCATATCATTCAGCTACTTATTAGGCCTACGTCGCTTTTTGGCAGCATTGAAGCGTGCAGCTGCGGACTTGAAATCAAAGGTGCAAAGTGTCTCTCCGCAACTTGCAATGCGCATTAGCCGTGTTGTAACGGTTTTCCTCGTTGACTTGGTTGTCCGGGGTGCCAGTCAGGGCGAGGCCTGACAATTTTAGTTAGTGTGGGGTTGTTTTAGTCAGTCTTTAGTCAAGTTAAACCTTTACAAGCGCTACATGCATCAAAACATGAACCCTTTTTTGTTATACACATGTGAATAGGTTATTGTAATATTATAGCATTTTGCACAACAGACGAAAATTAGTACACAAAGGACATGTGTTGCAATTCAGGTGCACTGTATTGTCACGAATAAACAAAGAACTCTCAAAAAATCAACTCAAATATGCAACCAGCAGTAACTTGGGAGTGTCCAGTTCACAAACTCAAAAATGCTCAGTCCACTGATTCACAATCAATTCAACAGTTCATCAAATCCCCAAAAGTTCAGTTCAGCTCAATCACAGTCAATTCAACAGTTCATCAAATCCCCAAAAGTTCAGTTCAGCTCAATCACAGTCAATTGTATCCAAACAGTTTCACTCTTCACCCCGCTCCCACACAACGAACGCAAGACTTAGTTAGGGCTGCAACAACGAATCGATTAAATCGATAATAATCGATAATGAAATTCGTTGGCAACGAATTCCATTATCGATTCGTCGGGTCTTGTTCCATAACAAATTTTTTTTTTTTTTTTTTTTTTTCTTTCCTAGCACCAGGGGAGCCACCCCTCCCAAATTTCGTTGTTTCAACTTGTTTGGTACCTGTTTTTGATTGATTGATTGAAAACTTTATTAGAATGTTTGCAGAAGTAGGTACATGAAAGTACATATTACATACAAGGTCAAACTAAGAGGATAAAAACCCAAGAAAGCCACTGGCTTATTTCAATTGGGGTCCTTGATTTTCAATTCATCGTTACATGTAAGACAGACATAAGAAAAGAACTAGTACTATCTACATGATAATACAGACAAATAACTATTACTATCTACAAGATAAACGTACATCCATCATGGGAAGAACAATACAACAAAACATAAGGTATGTACAGCGGGTAGGACAGGTGGGGACATACACCACAGGTGGGGGCGGGGGACAAAACACAAAGTATGTACAGTGGGTAGTTCAGGTCTTTTAATCTGATTTTTGTTTTAGAGGGTCCAGTTACGGATTGCAGCCTCCTGTAAATGTTTTTTGAGAGTGGTTTTGAAGGTGGGCAGTGTTTTGCACTCCTTTAAGATTATAGGAAGGGCGTTCCACATCTTTACTGCATAGTTTGCAAACGAGTTTAAACCCTTGTTTGTGGTGCAACGCGGTTGAACGTGGTTCGTGGAGCTTCCTCTGGTGTTGTAAGTGTGGACGTTGTTCACTTTTTGGAAGTATGTTGACAGGTACTTGGGTGTCTTTGTGGTGTAGCGTATCGATACTATAGCAATGACAATAAAGACCATTCATTCATTCAAACCTACTTCCTGTGTCTTGCGGAGCTGTCTCGTGAGTAACGTGCAGTAGCGGAGTCCAACAGAGAGGCAGCAGCTGCGCGACATTAGCCTGCGTACTGCGTAGCCTGCCCTGAAGAAGAAGTGATCTCAATCAGTGCCAGGTGTGTCGCGGCGGTGTAAATACCGGAGTTTCCGACCCGGCTCCATTTAAATCATGGCGGAGAAAACTACTCGAACGAAGACGTCCAAGGTGTGGGAGCACTTCACTTTAAAAGCTCCAGAAAAATGTGTTTGCTGCAAAACCGACCTTTCATGGCACGGGAGCACAACGGTGATGCGAGAACACCTCAAAAGAAAGCATGTGACAGTGATGGATGAAGACGGCTCAGCCTCAGCAGGGTAATTATATTACGTTGCGTTTTGAAGTGAGGATCGTTCGTTTCACTGGCACAGCTGTAGGCTGTTAGTTCTTCTCGTTTATCTAATAGATTCTCCCTCTTAATGACCCAGTGTTTCCTCTACATGCATTTCATCGTGGCGGTCCGCCACAATGGAATTTCCTCCGCCACCATGCAGATTTCTCAACCAAAAAAAAAAAAAAAAGATTTAGGCCGCTTTTCAGACCTTCACAGCGCTAGACACACCCACAAGCGCGAAGCGACGCGCTTGCAAAACTGTTTTGTGATTCCTCATTTAAATTACGTTGTACCTGTTACAATGACAATAAAGATCATTCATCTTCATCAAGATGAGAGATGGAGCGATCCGCTCACACAGCTGTCCCGCATCCGCTAATCAGCGCAGCACCGAACCGCCGGGCTCGTTGAGCGGATGCGAGGCAGCTGTGCCCGGGACCGGCCACTTCACATAAAGGAAGGAAGGAAGGAAGGAAAGAAAGAAAGCCGTGCACAAACGAGAGCTAAGTCAGACCGGGACGCTGCCAGTATGTGTGAGAGCCGGACTGCCGGCGTGAACATTTGAACCGTGTCATTTTATTTAATGGACCATTTCGTTGTCTGGTACCTGTACTGTAGCAATGACAAATAAAGTCCATTCCATTCCATTCCAGAGAGGGACGGACGGACGGACTACCCTTGTTTTTAATTTACAGGAAAACATTTTATTTTCGAGTTTTGGCTGAAATGACGTCGTTGTTTTGAGCGCGCGTGCACGCGAAAAAAAATCGCGCGCGCGCGGTCAGCACTACCCGCCACCATGGTAAAAATTCCTGGAGGAAACACTGTGACCCATTGTATTTTTAGCTTGCTGCTATTTGCATTCTATGCCTTCAGCACCGGAGTATGCTCATAGTCACTTGTATTAGTAAGGAGGAGATGCACTTGTGAGTTCTGGCGAAGCGTCAGCTAAATGACTGTAATGTAATGCGATAGCCAGTGAGTGTTTGCTCGCATTCATGAATTCAACATTGCATGCTATACAACAAAACTAAAACAATGCATGCATTGAGTTTTAAAATATGCTATATTATGCATACGCATACTGTCTCATTTCAGAAAAAAACAACTCCCCATGACTGGCTACTTGACTGGGAATAAAGCTCCATGCACACCACAGCAAGCAGCTTATTTGACACTCTGTCCTCAAGATGATAGTGACTGACATGAGGCCACTATCAATGGTGGAAGATAACGGCTTCAGAGAAATGGTCAAGACCCTCCACCCTGGTTACACTCTACCCTCAAGGTAGGGTTTCTAACTTTTAACTTTTACATTTTCACATTTTTTTCTCTGTAGCACTTTGAGATTTGTTTAGAATGTAAAGTGCATTACAAATACATTTATTATTATTATTATTATTATTATTATTATTATTATTTAGGACCCATTTTACCAAGCTGATGGAGAAGAAATATGAAGAGACATCCCAGGAAGTGAAGATTGCAATAAAGGCCAACAAAAGCAAAATTGCCACTGAAGCATACCTCGGCATCACATGTCATTACATCAAAGATGATTGGAA
>NW_027662988.1:0-17500 GCF_963989245.1 Nansenia antarctica
CTGGACCCTGGATTTGGCATAGATAATTTTTTCTCATGATTACTGATGGATAGATGATTCACTTAGACAGATATATATATATATATATATATATATATATATATATATATATATATATTGTAAATTGATTTGCATGAAGGCTTCGGTTAAATGTGAAAAAACAAACAAAAAAAAACATTAAATTAAATCAAGTATCAAAACGGCAACCTTTGGACCTCTAGCTGGCTGCCTTAACCCCTGCGCCAACCAGATTTAATCGCGCTCCGTGGAATAGGGCCCTGTTCTGTTTGTCTGTTAGTTTGTTTAGAGACATTGAAGTAGGACTGTTCTGTTAGTTAGTTAGTTTGTTTAGAGACATATTGAAGTAGGACTGTTCTGTTTGTTAGTTAGTTTGTTTAGAGACACATTGAAGTAGGACTGTTCTGTTTGTCTGTTAGTTTGTTTAGAGACATTGAAGTAGGACTGTTCTGTTTGTCTGTTAGTTTGTTTAGAGACATTGAAGTAGGACTGTTCTGGGGGCCATTCCACTAAAGGTGGATCAGTATAGCGGCGATATAAATAAATGCGGCGCTCAGGCAACTCGAGATTGGAATTCAAGCCTCAGGTGATTCCTCGAACGAGGATCAGGCTTGTGTCATGAGTGTTCACAGAAGACAGGCTTACAAATCTTCGATACGGGCGCGTGCACGCAGACATAAAGAGCCCAGAAGAGTCGATCTGTCGAAATGAAGATACTCCACTCTGCAGGGGTACTACATTTGCGCTTCGGTTAAGGGGAGGCTACCTCCCCCAAAACGCCTTTGTTTTTTTTTTTTTTTTTTTTTAAGTACCGTATTTTCCGGACTATAAGTCGCACCCGAGTATAAGTCGCAGCAGGCCAAAAATGGGTCATGAAGAGGGAAAAACCACATATAAGTCGCACTGGACTATAAGTCGCATGGTTCAAGGGAACGGGCTTGGCGGAATCAGCGGGGAAAGAAGACCCTGTTGAGCTTGACTCTAGTCTGGCACTGTGAAGAGACATGAGAGGATTTGTAAGCCCAGGAAGGACATAATTCACGTTAAAACTTCTTCTGAAAGGTTAGAAATACTTAAATTATCGAGTGTAAAGCCAGGGCTAGCTAGCGCGTTGCTAACGAAGGTTAGCAAAATGGCGTCGCGGGAGCAAGCAAACAGGATGGAACAGCCTCTGAAAGGTAATAAATGACTTTAATATCGTGTATAACATTCATAATAGCGTGTATAACGTTCATAATATAGTGCTTAATGTCCACATTGTCGAGTGTAACGACTATTTATCGTGTATAAGGCCATGACAAAGATAGCTTGGTGAAAAACGGAAGTAGTTAGGATGAAGGGCGGCCTACAAACAATGCAACATTGAACAGCCTCTGAAAGGTAATAAATGACTTTAATATCGTGTATAACGTTCATAATATCGTGTATAAGGTCCATAATATCATGTTTAATGTCCACATTGTCGTGTTTAATGTCCACATTGTCGTGTTTAATGTCCACATTGTCGAGTATAATGGCTATTCTATTGCGTATGTGGCGCTAGCGGAAGTAGCAAAATAGCCTCGCGGGGGTAACTTAGCAACATAGAACAGTCTCTGGAAGGAATAAATGACTTTAATATCGTTTATAACGTCCATAACATTGTGTATAAGGTCCATAACATTATGTTTAATGTCCACATTGTCGTGTTTAATGTCCACATTGTCGAGTATAATGGCTATTCTATCGCGTATGTGGCGCTAGCGGAAGTAGCAAAATAGCCTCGCGGGGGTAACTTAGCAACATAGAACAGTCTCGGGAAGGAATAAATGACTTTAATATCGTTTATAACGTCCATAACATTGTGTATAAGGTCCATAACATCATGTTTAATGTCCACATTGTCGTGTTTAATGTCCACATTGTCGAGTATAATGGCTATTCTATCGCGTATGAAGCGCTACCAGAAGTAGCAAAATGCTACTCGCGGGTACAACATTGCAACGTTAAACAGCCTCTGGAAGGAATAAATGACTTTAATATCGTTTCTAACGTCCATAACATTGTGTATAAGGTCCATAACATCATGTTTAATGTCCACATTGTCGTGTTTAATGTCCACATTGTCAAGTATAATGGCTATTCTATCGTGTATGAGGCGCTAGCGGATTTACTCCTTGGTTCATGTCAGTCAGAGATTACCGTATGTCAGTTCATGTCAGTCAGAGATTATGAATTATTGATATATAAGTCGCACCTGACTATAAGTCGCAGGACCAGCCAAAGTATGAAAAAAACCGCGACTTATAGTCCGGAAAATACGGTAGGTCTGTTCTGTTAGTTTGTTTAGAGACATTGAAGTAGGTCTGTTCTGTTTGTTAGTTAGTTTGTTTAGAGACATATTGAAGTAGGACTGTTCTGTTTGTTAGTTAGTTTGTTTAGAGACATATTGAAGTAGGTCTGTTCTGTTTGTTAGTTAGTTTGTTTAGAGACATATTGAAGTAGGACTGTTCTGTTAGTTTGTTTAGAGACATATTGAAGTAGGTCTGTTCTGTTTGTTAGTTAGTTTGTTTAGAGACATATTGAAGTAGGACTGTTCTGTTTGTTAGTTAGTTTGTTTAGAGACATATTGAAGTAGGTCTGTTCTGTTTGTTAGTTAGTTTGTTTAGAGACATATTGAAGTAGGACTGTTCTGTTAGTTTGTTTAGAGACATATTGAAGTAGGACTGTTCTGTTTGTTAGTTAGTTTGTTTAGAGACATATTGAAGTAGGTCTGTTCTGTTTGTTAGTTAGTTTGTTTAGAGACATATTGAAGTAGGACTGTTCTGTTAGTTTGTTTAGAGACATATTGAAGTAGGTCTGTTCTGTTTGTTAGTTAGTTTGTTTAGAGACATATTGAAGTAGGACTGTTCTGTTTGTTAGTTAGTTTGTTTAGAGACATATTGAAGTAGGTCTGTTCTGTTTGTTAGTTAGTTTGTTTAGAGACATATTGAAGTAGGACTGTTCTGTTAGTTTGTTTAGAGACATATTGAAGTAGGTCTGTTCTGTTTGTTAGTTAGTTTGTTTAGAGACATATTGAAGTAGGACTGTTCTGTTTGTTAGTTAGTTTGTTTAGAGACATATTGAAGTAGGACTGTTCTGTTTGTTTTTGGAGACATTAACTTGATTAGAATCTCCCACTTGTTGTTGTGTGTCAGGATGGTTATGTAACAGGCTCAGGGTGAGGTGGTGAGGTGTGGGTGGGTGATGGTTTATTAAAAAAAAGGACGGATTATGAAACTGTCTGGCTTCACGCGGGACTGGAGGACGGACAGTAAACCCAGGGGGGGCGGGAGACACACAACAAAACAAAACCAAACTTCAGCTGCAAAGGAGGAGAGACTGGAGAGTGAATGAAGGAGAGAGAATGGATGGACAGAGGAAGAGGGAGGAGAGGTGGAGAGTGTGATTAAGGAGGAGGAGGAAGAGGAGGAGAAGTCCACGCTCAGAGCGGTCGCAGGAGAGTGGTGCGAGAAAACCCCCCCCCGCCCCCCGGCAGAGTTAGTCAGCCATCATGCTTTAGACCACGCCCCCACACACGGTTACCTAGGTTACCCCGGGGAGGGGTGGGGGGAGAAGGAGGGGCTTAGTACTGGCCCCTGCCTGCGGAGGCGGGCCCAGAACCCTCGTCCACCAATCGCCTGACAGACTTCTGCCTCCTGACCTCCTGACCCCGGGAGTTGGGCTCGGGGCTGACCTCGGAGGCTCCGCCCAGCGGCTCGGGGTCCGACTGGGGTCGTAGGTCAGAGCGGGGTCGCAGGGAGTCTCCGTTGGGCATGCGTTCGCCGCTGACGCCCGTCACACTGATCTCTGGGATAGATATACCTCCCAGAGCTGGGTCACTGTCTACACTCACCTCCTGGGACTCTGGGGGGACATGGACATGTGGACATGGTGACACACACACACACACACACACATGTGGACATGGAGACAGACAGACAGACACACACACACACACACGTGTATACAAAAATACACACACAAAAAAACACACATACACACACATATATAGAGAAGATCAAATAAATGTTACAGCTGATAAAACAACAACAACAACAAATCATGATGATCAGACACAATGACGGACAATGATGTGAGAATGTATGTATGTGCATGTATTATAATATTCAGATGTAATACAGTCATACTAGTGAGACAGATGAATGTATGTATGTGCATGTATTATAATATTCAGATGTAATACAGTGCATACTAGTGAGACAGATGACAACCTGCCTCGGTCACACAGAAGGGGAAAGAGAACATACTGTTCCGTACGTCCATGAGAAAGTGAAAGACTGGGTTTAGAAAGGGCCTGGGGGAGGGGCCTGAGGGGGAGGGGCCTGGGGGGAGGGGCCTGAGGGGGAGGGGCTACAGTACAGGACACACACACACACGCCCATGTCGGCATGGGTTCGAATCCCGGCCCGTGCCCTGCTGACACACCCTCTCCTCCTTCCTTTCCTGTCTTCCAGTGGGGGGGGAATGACCTTTAAATACAGAAAGGGCCTTGGTATATCACTGATTGGACTGAATGCTGACTAGTCTAGTAGACGGGTTCATAGGCTAGAATAAATTAGAGTGCTCTGTCTGCCATCCTGCTGTCTGTCTGCCATCCCCCTGTCTGTCTGCCATCCCCCTGTCTGTCTGCCATCCCCCTGTCTGTACCTCTGTCTGTACCTCTGTCTGTACCTCTGTCTGTACCTCTGTCTGTACCTCTGTCTGTACCTCTGTCTGTACCTCTGTCTGTACCTCTGTCTGTACCTCTGTCTGTACCTCTCTGTCTGTACCTCTGTCTGTACCTCTGTCTGTACCTCTGTCTGTACCTCTCTGTCTGTACCTCTGTCTGTACCTCTGTCTGTACCTCTGTCTGTACCTCTGTCTGTACCTCTGTCTGTACCTCTGTCTGCACCTCTGTCTGTACCTCTGTCTGTACCTCTGTCTGTACCTCTGTCTGTCCCTCTGTCTGTACCTCTCTGTACCTCTGTCTGTACCTCTGTCTGTACCTCTGTCTGTACCTCTCTGTCTGTACCTCTGTCTGTACCTCTGTCTGTACCTCTGTCTGTCCCTCTGTCTGTACCTCTGTCTGTACCTCTGTCTGTACCTCTGTCTGTACCTCTGTCTGTACCTCTGTCTGTACCTCTGTCTGTACCTCTGTCTGTACCTCTGTCTGTACCTCTGTCTGTACCTCTGTCTGTACCTCTGTCTGTACCTCTGTCTGTACCTCTGTCTGTACCTCTGTCTGTACCTCTGTCTGTACCTCTGTCTGTACCTCTGTCTGTACCTCTGTCTGTACCTCTGTCTGTACCTCTCTGTCTGTACCTCTGTCTGTACCTCTGTCTGTACCTCTGTCTGTACCTCTGTCTGTACCTCTGTCTGTACCTCTGTCTGTACCTCTGTCTGTACCTCTGTCTGTACCACTACACTGACTGCTGTGGGAGGTTAGAGTGCTCAGAGAGGTGACTCACACACACACACACACACACACACACACACACACACACACACACACACACACACCTTCCTCCACCTCCTCCCCATCCTTTTTTTTTTTTTACTTTCTTTTTATTGAGTGAGGTAGAGATTACAGATATACAAAAACAATACGTTTTTTTCCACATAACCCATTCCCTCCCCCCCCACCCCACCAGATCCTCTCCTGTCCTGGTGTGTCTCCTCTCTCCCTGTCTCCTCGTCCCCTCTCCTGTCCTGGTGTGTCTCCTCTCTCCCTGTCTCCTCGTCCCCTCTCCTGTCCTGGTGTGTCTCCTCTCTCCCTGTCTCCTCGTCCCCTCTCCTGTCCTGGTGTGTCTCCTCTCTCCCTGTCTCCTCGTCCCCTCTCCTGTCCTGGTGTGTCTCCTCTCTCCCTGTCTCCTCGTCCCCTCTCCTGTCCTGGTGTGTCTCCTCTCTCCCTGTCTCCTCGTCCCCTCTCCTGTCCTGGTGTGTCTCCTCTCTCCCTGTCTCCTCGTCCCCTCTCCTGTCCTGGTGTGTCTCCTCTCTCCCTGTCTCCTCGTCCCCTCTCCTGTCCTGGTGTGTCTCCTCTCTCCCTGTCTCCTCGTCCCCTCTCCTGTCCTGGTGTGTCTCCTCTCTCCCTGTCTCCTCGTCCCCTCTCCTGTCCTGGTGTGTCTGCTCTCTCCCTGTCTCCTCGTCCCCTCTCCTGTCCTGGTGTGTCTCCTCTCTCCCTGTCTCCTCGTCCCCTCTCCTGTCCTGGTGTGTCTCCTCTCTCCCTGTCTCCTCGTCCCCTCTCCTGTCCTGGTGTGTCTCCTCTCTCCCTGTCTCCTCGTCCCCTCTCCTGTCCTGGTGTGTCTGCTCTCTCCCTGTCTCCTCGTCCCCTCTCCTGTCCTGGTGTGTCTGCTCTCTCCCTGTCTCCTCGTCCCCTCTCCTGTCCTGGTGTGTCTCCTCTCTCCCTGTCTCCTCGTCCCCTCTCCTGTCCTGGTGTGTCTCCTCTCTCTCTGTCTCCTCGTCCCCTCTCCTGTCCTGGTGTGTCTGCTCTCTCCCTGTCTCCTCGTCCCCTCTCCTGTCCTGGTGTGTCTCCTCTCTCCCTGTCTCCTCGTCCCCTCTCCTGTCCTGGTGTGTCTCCTCTCTCCCTGTCTCCTCGTCCCCTCTCCTGTCCTGGTGTGTCTGCTCTCACCCTGTCTCCTCGTCCCCTCTCCTGTCCTGGTGTGTCTCCTCTCTCCCTGTCTCCTCGTCCCCTCTCCTGTCCTGGTGTGTCTCCTCTCTCCCTGTCTCCTCGTCCCCTCTCCTGTCCTGGTGTGTCTCCTCTCTCCCTGTCTCCTCGTCCCCTCTCCTGTCCTGGTGTGTCTCCTCTCTCCCTGTCTCCTCGTCCCCTCTCCTGTCCTGGTGTGTCTCCTCTCTCCCTGTCTCCTCGTCCCCTCTCCTGTCCTGGTGTGTCTGCTCTCACCCTGTCTCCTCGTCCCCTCTCCTGTCCTGGTGTGTCTCCTCTCTCCCTGTCTCCTCGTCCCCTCTCCTGTCCTGGTGTGTCTGCTCTCACCCTGTCTCCTCGTCCCCTCTCCTGTCCTGGTGTGTCTCCTCGTCCCCTCTCCTGTCCTGGTGTGTCTCCTCTCACCCTGTCTCCTCGTCCCCTCTCCTGTCCTGGTGTGTCTGCTCTCACCCTGTCTCCTCGTCCCCTCTCCTGTCCTGGTGTGTCTCCTCGCTCCCTGTCTCCTCGTCCCCTCTCCTGTCCTGGTGTGTCTCCTCTCTCCCTGTCTCCTCGTCCCCTCTCCTGTCCTGGTGTGTCTGCTCTCACCCTGTCTCCTCGTCCCCTCTCCTGTCCTGGTGTGTCTCCTCTCTCCCTGTCTCCTCGTCCCCTCTCCTGTCCTGGTGTGTCTGCTCTCACCCTGTCTCCTCGTCCCCTCTCCTGTCCTGGTGTGTCTCCTCTCTCCCTGTCTCCTCGTCCCCTCTCCTGTCCTGGTGTGTCTGCTCTCACCCTGTCTCCTCGTCCCCTCTCCTGTCCTGGTGTGTCTCCTCTCTCCCTGTCTCCTCGTCCCCTCTCCTGTCCTGGTGTGTCTCCTCTCTCCCTGTCTCCTCGTCCCCTCTCCTGTCCTGGTGTGTCTGCTCTCTCCCTGTCTCCTCGTCCCCTCTCCTGTCCTGGTGTGTCTCCTCTCTCCCTGTCTCCTTTCCTCTCCTCTCCTGTCCTGGTGTGTCTCCTCTCTCCCTGTCTCCTTTCCTCTCCTCTCCTGTCCTGGTGTGTCTCCTCTCTCCCTGTCTCCTTTCCTCTCCTCTCCTGTCCTGGTGTGTCTCCTCTCTCCCTGTCTCCTCGTCCCCTCTCCTGTCCTGGTGTGTCTGCTCTCTCCCTGTCTCCTCGTCCCCTCTCCTGTCCTGGTGTGTCTGCTCTCTCCCTGTCTCCTCGTCCCCTCTCCTGTCCTGGTGTGTCTCCTCTCTCCCTGTCTCCTCGTCCCCTCTCCTGTCCTGGTGTGTCTCCTCTCTCCCTGTCTCCTCGTCCCCTCTCCTGTCCTGGTGTGTCTGCTCTCTCCCTGTCTCCTCGTCCCCTCTCCTGTCCTGGTGTGTCTCCTCTCTCCCTGTCTCCTCGTCCCCTCTCCTGTCCTGGTGTGTCTCCTCTCTCCCTGTCTCCTCGTCCCCTCTCCTGTCCTGGTGTGTCTGCTCTCTCCCTGTCTCCTCGTCCCCTCTCCTGTCCTGGTGTGTCTGCTCTCTCCCTGTCTCCTCGTCCCCTCTCCTGTCCTGGTGTGTCTCCTCTCTCCCTGTCTCCTCGTCCCCTCTCCTGTCCTGGTGTGTCTCCTCTCTCCCTGTCTCCTCGTCCCCTCTCCTGTCCTGGTGTGTCTGCTCTCACCCTGTCTCCTCGTCCCCTCTCCTGTCCTGGTGTGTCTGCTCTCTCCCTGTCTCCTCGTCCCCTCTCCTGTCCTGGTGTGTCTCCTCTCTCCCTGTCTCCTCGTCCCCTCTCCTGTCCTGGTGTGTCTCCTCTCTCTCTGTCTCCTCGTCCCCTCTCCTGTCCTGGTGTGTCTGCTCTCTCCCTGTCTCCTCGTCCCCTCTCCTGTCCTGGTGTGTCTCCTCTCTCCCTGTCTCCTCGTCCCCTCTCCTGTCCTGGTGTGTCTGCTCTCTCCCTGTCTCCTCGTCCCCTCTCCTGTCCTGGTGTGTCTCCTCTCTCCCTGTCTCCTCTCGTCCCCTCTCCTGTCCTGGTGTGTCTCCTCTCTCTCTGTCTCCTCGTCCCCTCTCCTGTCCTGGTGTGTCTGCTCTCTCCCTGTCTCCTCGTCCCCTCTCCTGTCCTGGTGTGTCTGCTCTCTCCCTGTCTCCTCGTCCCCTCTCCTGTCCTGGTGTGTCTCCTCTCTCCCTGTCTCCTCGTCCCCTCTCCTGTCCTGGTGTGTCTGCTCTCTCCCTGTCTCCTCTCCTCTCCTCTCCTGTCCTGGTGTGTCTGCTCTCTCCCTGTCTCCTCGTCCCCTCTCCTGCTCTCCTCTCCTCGTCTCGTCTCCTCTCCTGGGGCTGCTCTGAGGTGAGAGAGCTAGACAGACAGAGGTTCTGCATCAGCCCGTCATACCAGTCTAGTCTAGTGTAGTGTAGTGTGGTCAGTGTACATCTATGGGCAGCGGGAGTAGGGGATGATAACAGAAGTGAGATGGATGAGAGGAGGTGTGAAAGAGTGATGGGGTGACGGTCTCACAGACGCTCTCCTCCTCCCCTCCTCAGGGCACTAGTCTACGTGCAGAGTCACCCCAGAGTGTCTGTCTGTCTGTCCTCTACACCCCAGAGTGTCTGTCTGTCTGTCCTCTACACCCCAGAGTGTCTGTCTGTCTGTCCTCTACACCTCAGAGTGTCTGTCTGTCTGTCCTCTACACCTCAGAGTGTCTGTCTGTCTGTCTGTCCTCTACACCTCAGAGTGTCTGTCTGTCTGTCTGTCCTCTACACCTCAGAGTGTCTGTCTGTCTGTCTGTCCTCTACACCCCAGAGTGTCCGTCTGTCTGTCCTCTACACCTCAGAGTGTCTGTCTGTCTGTCCTCTACACCTCAGAGTGTCTGTCTGTCTGTCTGTCCTCTACACCTCAGAGTGTCTGTCTGTCTGTCCTCTACACCTCAGAGTGTCTGTCTGTCTGTCCTCTACACCCCAGAGTGTCTGTCTGTCTGTCTGTCCTCTACACCTCAGAGTGTCTGTCTGTCTGTCCTCTACACCCCAGAGTGTCCGTCTGTCTGTCCTCTACACCTCAGAGTGTCTGTCTGTCTGTCTGTCCTCTACACCTCAGAGTGTCTGTCTGTCTGTCCTCTACACCTCAGAGTGTCTGTCTGTCTGTCTGTCCTCTACACCTCAGAGTGTCTGTCTGTCTGTCCTCTACACCTCAGAGTGTCTGTCTGTCTGTCCTCTACACCTCAGAGTGTCTGTCTGTCTGTCCTCTACACCCCAGAGTGTCTGTCTGTCTGTCCTCTACACCCCAGAGTGTCTGTCTGTCTGTCTGTCCTCTACACCGCAGAGTGTCTGTCTGTCTGTCCTCTACACCCCAGAGTGTCTGTCTGTCTGTCCTCTACACCTCAGAGTGTCTGTCTGTCTGTCCTCTACACCTCAGAGTGTCTGTCTGTCTGTCCTCTACACCTCAGAGTGTCTGTCTGTCTGTCCTCTACACCCCAGAGTGTCTGTCTGTCTGTCTGTCCTCTACACCTCAGAGTGTCTGTCTGTCTGTCTGTCCTCTACACCCCAGAGTGTCTGTCTGTCTGTCCTCTACACCTCAGAGTGTCTGTCTGTCTGTCTGTCCTCTACACCTCAGAGTGTCTGTCTGTCTGTCCTCTACACCTCAGAGTGTCTGTCTGTCTGTCCTCTACACCTCAGAGTGTCTGTCTGTCTGTCCTCTACACCTCAGAGTGTCTGTCTGTCTGTCCTCTACACCCCAGAGTGTCTGTCTGTCTGTCCTCTACACCTCAGAGTGTCTGTCTGTCTGTCTGTCTGTCCTCTACACCCCAGAGTGTCTGTCTGTCTGTCTGTCCTCTACACCCCAGAGTGTCTGTCTGTCTGTCTGTCCTCTACACCTCAGAGTGTCTGTCTGTCTGTCCTCTACACCTCAGAGTGTCTGTCTGTCTGTCCTCTACACCTCAGAGTGTCTGTCTGTCTGTCTGTCCTCTACACCTCAGAGTGTCTGTCTGTCTGTCCTCTACACCTCAGAGTGTCTGTCTGTCTGTCCTCTACACCCCAGAGTGTCTGTCTGTCTGTCCTCTACACCTCAGAGTGTCTGTCTGTCTGTCCTCTACACCCCAGAGTGTCTGTCTGTCTGTCCTCTACACCCCAGAGTGTCTGTCTGTCTGTCCTCTACACCTCAGAGTGTCTGTCTGTCTGTCCTCTACACCTCAGAGTGTCCGTCTGTCTGTCTGTCCTCTACACCTCAGAGTGTCTGTCTGTCTGTCTGTCCTCTACACCCCAGAGTGTCCGTCTGTCTGTCCTCTACACCCCAGAGTGTCTGTCTGTCTGTCCTCTACACCCCAGAGTGTCTGTCTGTCTGTCTGTCCTCTACACCTCAGACTGTCCGTCTGTCTGTCTGTCCTCTACACCTCAGAGTGTCCGTCTGTCTGTCCTCTACACCCCAGAGTGTCTGTCTGTCTGTCCTCTACACCTCAGAGTGTCTGTCTGTCTGTCCTCTACACCTCAGAGTGTCTGTCTGTCTGTCTGTCCTCTACACCTCAGAGTGTCTGTCTGTCTGTCCTCTACACCTCAGAGTGTCTGTCTGTCTGTCCTCTACACCTCAGAGTGTCTGTCTGTCTGTCCTCTACACCTCAGAGTGTCTGTCTGTCTGTCCTCTACACCCCAGAGTGTCTGTCTGTCTGTCCTCTACACCCCAGAGTGTCTGTCTGTCTGTCCTCTACACCCCAGAGTGTCTGTCTGTCCTCTACACCTCAGAGTGTCTGTCTGTCTGTCCTCTACACCTCAGAGTGTCTGTCTGTCTGTCCTCTACACCCCAGAGTGTCTGTCTGTCTGTCTGTCCTCTACACCTCAGAGTGTCTGTCTGTCTGTCCTCTACACCTCAGAGTGTCTGTCTGTCTGTCCTCTACACCTCAGAGTGTCTGTCTGTCTGTCCTCTACACCTCAGAGTGTCTGTCTGTCTGTCCTCTACACCTCAGAGTGTCTGTCTGTCTGTCTGTCCTCTACACCTCAGAGTGTCTGTCTGTCTGTCCTCTACACCCCAGAGTGTCTGTCTGTCTGTCTGTCCTCTACACCTCAGAGTGTCTGTCTGTCTGTCCTCTACACCTCAGAGTGTCTGTCTGTCTGTCCTCTACACCTCAGAGTGTCTGTCTGTCTGTCCTCTACACCTCAGAGTGTCTGTCTGTCTGTCCTCTACACCCCAGAGTGTCTGTCTGTCTGTCCTCTACACCTCAGAGTGTCTGTCTGTCTGTCTGTCCTCTACACCTCAGAGTGTCCGTCTGTCTGTCCTCTACACCTCAGAGTGTCTGTCTGTCTGTCTGTCCTCTACACCTCAGAGTGTCTGTCTGTCTGTCCTCTACACCTCAGAGTGTCTGTCTGTCTGTCTGTCCTCTACACCCCAGAGTGTCTGTCTGTCTGTCTGTCCTCTACACCCCAGAGTGTCTGTCTGTCTGTCTGTCCTCTACACCTCAGAGTGTCTGTCTGTCTGTCTGTCTGTCCTCTACACCTCAGAGTGTCTGTCTGTCTGTCCTCTACACCTCAGAGTGTCTGTCTGTCTGTCCTCTACACCTCAGAGTGTCTGTCTGTCTGTCCTCTACACCCCAGAGTGTCTGTCTGTCTGTCCTCTACACCTCAGAGTGTCTGTCTGTCTGTCTGTCCTCTACACCTCAGAGTGTCTGTCTGTCTGTCCTCTACACCCCAGAGTGTCTGTCTCACCTCAGAGTGTCTGTCTGTCTGTCTGTCCTCTACACCTCAGAGTGTCTGTCTGTCTGTCCTCTACACCTCAGAGTGTCTGTCTGTCTGTCCTCTACACCCCAGAGTGTCTGTCTGTCTGTCCTCTACACCTCAGAGTGTCTGTCTGTCTGTCTGTCCTCTACACCTCAGAGTGTCTGTCTGTCTGTCTGTCCTCTACACCTCAGAGTGTCTGTCTGTCTGTCTGTCCTCTACACCTCAGAGTGTCTGTCTGTCTGTCCTCTACACCTCAGAGTGTCTGTCTGTCTGTCCTCTACACCTCAGAGTGTCTGTCTGTCTGTCCTCTACACCTCAGAGTGTCTGTCTGTCTGTCCTCTACACCTCAGAGTGTCTGTCTGTCTGTCCTCTACACCTCAGAGTGTCTGTCTGTCTGTCCTCTACACCTCAGAGTGTCTGTCTGTCTGTCTGTCCTCTACACCCCAGAGTGTCTGTCTGTCTGTCTGTCCTCTACACCTCAGAGTGTCTGTCTGTCTGTCCTCTACACACCAGAGTGTCTGTCTGTCTGTCCTCTACACCTCAGAGTGTCTGTCTGTCTGTCCTCTACACCTCAGAGTGTCTGTCTGTCTGTCCTCTACACCTCAGAGTGTCTGTCTGTCTGTCTGTCCTCTACACCTCAGAGTGTCTGTCTGTCTGTCCTCTACACCTCAGAGTGTCTGTCTGTCTGTCCTCTACACCTCAGAGTGTCTGTCTGTCTGTCTGTCCTCTACACCCCAGAGTGTCTGTCTGTCTGTCCTCTACACCTCAGAGTGTCTGTCTGTCTGTCCTCTACACCTCAGAGTGTCTGTCTGTCTGTCTGTCCTCTACACCTCAGAGTGTCTGTCTGTCTGTCCTCTACACCTCAGAGTGTCTGTCTGTCTGTCCTCTACACCTCAGAGTGTCTGTCTGTCTGTCTGTCCTCTACACCTCAGAGTGTCTGTCTGTCTGTCCTCTACACCCCAGAGTGTCTGTCTGTCTGTCTGTCCTCTACACCTCAGAGTGTCTGTCTGTCTGTCCTCTACACCTCAGAGTGTCTGTCTGTCTGTCCTCTACACCCCAGAGTGTCTGTCTGTCTGTCCTCTACACCCCAGAGTGTCTGTCTGTCTGTCCTCTACACCTCAGAGTGTCTGTCTGTCTGTCCTCTACACCCCAGAGTGTCTGTCTGTCTGTCCTCTACACCCCAGAGTGTCTGTCTGTCTGTCCTCTACACCCCAGAGTGTCTGTCTGTCTGTCCTCTACACCTCAGAGTGTCTGTCTGTCTGTCCTCTACACCCCAGAGTGTCTGTCTGTCTGTCCTCTACACCCCAGAGTGTCTGTCTGTCTGTCCTCTACACCTCAGAGTGTCTGTCTGTCTGTCCTCTACACCTCAGAGTGTCTGTCTGTCTGTCTGTCCTCTACACCTCAGAGTGTCTGTCTGTCTGTCCTCTACACCCCAGAGTGTCTGTCTGTCTGTCCTCTACACCTCAGAGTGTCTGTCTGTCTGTCCTCTACACCCCAGAGTGTCTGTCTGTCTGTCCTCTACACCCCAGAGTGTCTGTCTGTCTGTCCTCTACACCTCAGAGTGTCTGTCTGTCTGTCCTCTACACCCCAGAGTGTCTGCCTGTCTGTCCTCTACACCCCAGAGTGTCTGTCTGTCTGTCCTCTACACCCCAGAGTGTCTGTCTGTCTGTCCTCTACACCTCAGAGTGTCTGTCTGTCTGTCCTCTACACCTCAGAGTGTCTGTCTGTCTGTCTGTCCTCTACACCCCAGAGTGTCTGTCTGTCTGTCTGTCCTCTACACCGCAGAGTGTCTGTCTGTCTGTCCTCTACACCTCAGAGTGTCTGTCTGTCTGTCCTCTACACCTCAGAGTGTCTGTCTGTCTGTCTGTCCTCTACACCTCAGAGTGTCTGTCTGTCTGTCTGTCCTCTACACCTCAGAGTGTCTGTCTGTCTGTCCTCTACACCCCAGAGTGTCTGTCTGTCTGTCTGTCCTCTACACCCCAGAGTGTCTGTCTGTCTGTCTGTCCTCTACACCCCAGAGTGTCTGTCTGTCTGTCCTCTACACCTCAGAGTGTCTGTCTGTCTGTCCTCTACACCTCAGAGTGTCCGTCTGTCTGTCCTCTACACCCCAGAGTGTCTGTCTGTCCTCTACACCCCAGAGTGTCTGTCTGTCTGTCCTCTACACCCCAGAGTGTCTGTCTGTCTGTCCTCTACACCTCAGAGTGTCTGTCTGTCTGTCCTCTACACCTCAGAGTGTCTGTCTGTCTGTCCTCTACACCCCAGAGTGTCCGTCTGTCTGTCTGTCCTCTACACCCCAGAGTGTCTGTCTGTCTGTCTGTCCTCTACACCCCAGAGTGTCTGTCTGTCTGTCTGTCCTCTACACCTCAGAGTGTCTGTCTGTCTGTCTGTCCTCTACACCCCAGAGTGTCTGTCTGTCTGTCCTCTACACCTCAGAGTGTCTGTCTGTCTGTCTGTCCTCTACACCTCAGAGTGTCTGTCTGTCTGTCCTCTACACCTCAGAGTGTCCGTCTGTCTGTCTGTCCTCTACACCTCAGAGTGTCTGTCTGTCTGTCTGTCCTCTACACCCCAGAGTGTCTGTCTGTCTGTCTGTCCTCTACACCTCAGAGTGTCTGTCTGTCTGTCCTCTACACCTCAGAGTGTCTGTCTGTCTGTCCTCTACACCTCAGAGTGTCTGTCTGTCTGTCCTCTACACCTCAGAGTGTCTGTCTGTCTGTCCTCTACACCTCAGAGTGTCTGTCTGTCTGTCCTCTACACCTCAGAGTGTCTGTCTGTCTGTCCTCTACACCTCAGAGTGTCTGTCTGTCTGTCTGTCCTCTACACCTCAGAGTGTCTGTCTGTCTGTCTGTCCTCTACACCTCAGAGTGTCTGTCTGTCTGTCCTCTACACCTCAGAGTGTCTGTCTGTCTGTCCTCTACACCTCAGAGTGTCTGTCTGTCTGTCCTCTACACCCCAGAGTGTCTGTCTGTCTGTCTGTCCTCTACACCCCAGAGTGTCTGTCTGTCTGTCCTCTACACCTCAGAGTGTCTGTCTGTCTGTCTGTCCTCTACACCCCAGAGTGTCTGTCTGTCTGTCTGTCCTCTACACCTCAGAGTGTCTGTCTGTCTGTCCTCTACACCTCAGAGTGTCTGTCTGTCTGTCTGTCCTCTACACCCCAGAGTGTCTGTCTGTCTGTCCTCTACACCTCAGAGTGTCTGTCTGTCTGTCCTCTACACCTCAGAGTGTCTGTCTGTCTGTCCTCTACACCTCAGAGTGTCTGTCTGTCTGTCCTCTACACCTCAGAGTGTCTGTCTGTCTGTCCTCTACACCTCAGAGTGTCTGTCTGTCTGTCCTCTACACCCCAGAGTGTCTGTCTGTCTGTCCTCTACACCTCAGAGTGTCTGTCTGTCTGTCCTCTACACCCCAGAGTGTCTGTCTGTCTGTCCTCTACACCCCAGAGTGTCTGTCTGTCTGTCCTCTACACCTCAGAGTGTCTGTCTGTCTGTCCTCTACACCTCAGAGTGTCTGTCTGTCTGTCCTCTACACCTCAGAGTGTCTGTCTGTCTGTCCTCTACACCTCAGAGTGTCTGTCTGTCTGTCCTCTACACCCCAGAGTGTCTGTCTGTCTGTCCTCTACACCTCAGAGTGTCTGTCTGTCTGTCCTCTACACCTCAGAGTGTCTGTCTGTCTGTCCTCTACACCCCAGAGTGTCTGTCTGTCTGTCCTCTACACCGCAGAGTGTCTGTCTGTCTGTCCTCTACACCTCAGAGTGTCTGTCTGTCTGTCCTCTACACCGCAGAGTGTCTGTCTGTCTGTCTGTCCTCTACACCTCAGAGTGTCTGTCTGTCTGTCCTCTACACCGCAGAGTGTCTGTCTGTCTGTCCTCTACACCTCAGAGTGTCTGTCTGTCTGTCCTCTACACCTCAGAGTGTCTGTCTGTCTGTCTGTCCTCTACACCGCAGAGTGTCTGTCTGTCTGTCCTCTACACCTCAGAGTGTCTGTCTGTCTGTCCTCTACACCGCAGAGTGTCTGTCTGTCTGTCCTCTACACCGCAGAGTGTCCTGTCTGGTGTCAGATGTTTGTCATCACACACAGATATTAACCGCATGCACAGATTCAACAATCGGAAGGCAAAGAACGCACAAAGCAGTCGCCACGCGCAGTTGTAGTTCTGCTGGCGCGGGTCGACATTTGGACTTTTGACAGTTTGGGGGACAGAAACCAAGGGAGGCTCTGACCCTCTTCTGATTGGTCACTGTCAATGAGCCTCTGGCCCAACCGCCTGCCTGTTGTTACGGTTGACGGAAGCTGTCAGTCAAGGTAGGAGGAGGGTCCGTTTGGGTGTGATCGCATTGAAAGTGACCAATCATAAGAGGGTCATGTCGACCCATGAGAGCAGAACTCTCTGGCGGGGGCGGCTGCTTTGTGCTATTAACTGCACGTGTGTGAGACTTGTGACATAAATCTGATGCCATAGTCCTGCCTCCACGACGCACGAGTGTGTGTGTGTGTGGTGTTTGTGTGTGTGTGTGTGTGTGTGGTGTGTGTGTATGCATGCGTGTGTGTGTCTGTGTGTGTGTGTGTGTGTGTGTGTGTGGTGTGTATGTGTGTGTGTGTGTGTGTGTGTGTGTGTGTGTGTGCGTCTCACCGTGTCTCTTCCAGCGGTGGCCTCTGATGGACAGGGAGGTGACGGCGTTGCGGGAGATGCGTGAGGAGGTGGGGGTGATCTCCACCTGGATGCTGCGGGCGCCCTCCTTGTTGTTGCTTTTCAGGGCCGCACCGTGCAGCGACGACTTGATGGCATTACCCACCTGGAGAGAGAGGGAGGGACGCACACACATACACACACACACACACACACTCATCTTACACACCTGTCCATACACAGCCTGTGGATTTGGACCTATTGTACATCTAAACTGGGACACTGAGGTCCTTCTCGTCACTGGGCCTGGATTCACAAATATAAAAAAAGAAGAAAATAATTATGTTCTTAAGAAGAAAAAAATTACTTAAGAACTTCATAAGATGTTTCCTTAATTCCTCACAATGTTCTGCAGTGTTTCCTCCAGGATTTTAGTGGCGGGGTGGTGATTTTTCGCGTGCACGCGCATGAAACGCGCACTGGCGCTCAAAACAAAGACGTAATTTCTCCAAAAACTAGAGCGTGGCAAACATTTAAATTTTTTAAATA
>NW_027662988.1:20000-31554 GCF_963989245.1 Nansenia antarctica
TAATGACATTAAACATTCAGTTGACGACGTGACACAAGGGCTACTCCTGATTGGTCTAAATGTGAACCGGCATGAGAACCGTGCAGACTCAACCATCCCTGCTCAGCAGTCTTACCTGCCGAAATGCTCGGGCGCCTGTGTTTTCTCCTCGCAAATAACAGGCTAAAAGTCACCAGTAGTACCATCTAAAAGATACAAAAAGCTGATCTAGCTAGCTAGGTGCACAAATAAGATATCACGTTAAATAACTTCGAAAAATTAAACGGAAACAGCGACAGATGGATGGATTTTTCAAGAAAAAAGATGTCCCAGACACTTCAAACATTGCTGAAGCTAGCAGTGGCTATGAGCGATCCGAAACTGCATGAACGTTTATGGCGGGGTACCACCACCACCAGCTACAACTACAGCGGGAGAACAAGCAGCAGCTACTGTGCGCTGTGGTATGTACACCAACATATATTACTTTTGTTTGTTACTTTTATTTGGACTTTAAGACCACTTTAATTCATGAAAAGGTCCAGAGTTTCTTGTTGCAAACGGAGGAAGGACAAACAACATGTGCGTTGAAACCAACACCCAATCATGCCAGGACGATGGCTCATTTGATAATTTTGATAGACATGATAGCCATCACATCTAGTTGAAAAACTGTCGCAAGTTGAAGAACTCGCGCAAGTTGGAAATACTCGGAAACTTTCGCCAAGTTGGACATACTTTTCCTGTTGTGTTTGAGACGGAGCCAAGACTGCTCGTTTGGAAGGACATTGGATCCGTGAGTAACGTAAACCTTCAGAGCTGATGGATGGAAACCGGTATCACAAGTTTATATTCTGTATATTATTTGTATTTTTTTTGCCATCCTCCCTCTAGTTTTGGTTGAAATTAGGTCGTTGTTTTGAGCGCGCGTGCGCGTTTCATGCGCGTGCACGCGGAAAAAAATCGCGCGCGGACAGGGCTCTCCGCCACTAATGTAAAAATTCCTGGAGGAAACACTGCAGGCTGTGTCATGACTCTCTGCTAACTCATTCTAGAACACCAGGCTGTGTCATGACTCTCTGCTAACTCATTCTAGAACACCAGGCTGTGTCATGACTCTCTGCTAACTCATTCTAGAACACCAGGCTGTGTCATGACTCTCTGCTAACTCATTCTAGAACACCAGGCTGTGTCATGACTCTCTGCTAACTCATTCTAGAACACGAGGCTGTGTCATGACTCTCTGCTAACTCATTCTAGAACACCAGGCTGTGTCATGACTCTCTGCTAACTCATTCTAGAACACCAGGCTGTGTCAGAACCATGACCCACAACAGCCTGTTGTTGGCCCACAGCAACGGAACCTCCAGTCCCAGCGCGGTGACACCGAGCTAGCTGTCGCTAGGCAACGCAGCAACACAAAACACCCGGTGACATCTGATCCCCAAAACGATTAGAAGTCAGCGGAACGTTCTATACCCTCTCCGTAACTAAATCTTTATTCAACGGTTCATATTCTAAACATAGAACGTGAACCGTTGAATAAATATATTATTATTGAAGTCTAAATTTCTCTAAGATACAGTAGGGAGGTCTTAAACCTTGAGGATTACAGATTAACGTCTCTGAGTCTCAAACCATGTACATAATCTACAGGGATTACAGTGAGTTTACGGAGAGAGACGGACGGATGCTCGCGCACACACACACACACGGCTCTGGTCACATGACACCCACCAGTAGGGCTTCAGGGAACAGCTCCAGCTGGGCTCGGTACAGGACGTCATCCAAGGCCTTAGAACCCAGGTCCACCTCCCCGTTGGTCCTGAACACACACACAGAGAGAGAGGTCACTCACATACACACACTCTCACACACACACACACACACACACACACTCTCACACACACTCACAGAGAGAGAGAGAGGTCACTCACCTCACACACACACACACACACACACACACACACACAAGGTCACTCACAGGTCACTCTCTCACTCTCTCACACACACACACTCACACTCACACACTCACACTCACACTCACACTCACACTCACACTCACACACGCACACACACTCACACACGCACACACTCACACTCACACTCACACACGCACACACTCACACACGCACACACTCACACACTCACACTCACACTCACACTCACACTCACACTCACACGCACACACGCACACACACCTTCAGCCCCAGCCAGGAGCACGTTAGGGTGTGCTCACTCAACAGGTAGTTTGGTTGAGAGGCAGTGAGACAGCAGGTTATTCATGTCAGTCAGGTCTGTGTGTGTGTGTGTGTGTGTGTGTGTGTGTGTGTGTGTGTCTGTCTGTGTGTGTGTGTCTGTGTGTGTGTGTGTCTGTGTGTGTGTGTGTGTCTGTGTGTGTGTGTGTGTGTCTGTGTGTGTGTGTGTGTCTGTGTGTGTGTGTGTGTGTCTGTGTGTGTGTGTGTGTGTGTGTGTGTCTGTGTGTCTGTGTGTGTGTGTGTGTGTGTGTGTGTCTGTGTGTGTGTGTGTGTGTGTGTCTGTGTGTGTGTGTGTGTGTGTGTGTGTGTGTCTGTGTGTGTGTGTGTGTAAGAGTTAGAGTGTGTATGTGTGTATACTGTGTGTGTGTGTGTGTGTGTGTGTGTGTGTGTGTAAGAGTTAGAGTGTGTATGTGTGTATACTGTGTGTGTGTATACTGTGTGTGTGTGTGTGTGTGTGTGTGTGTTTGTGTGTCTATACTATATGTGTGTATTTACTGTGTGTGTGTGTGTGTGTGTGTGTGTGTGTGTGTGTGTGCGTGTATGTGTGTGTGTGTGTGTGTGTGTGTGCGTGTATGTGTGTGTGTGTGTGTGTGTCAGGGTTTCCGTTAACCGGTAATTACCTGTCTTTGTCCGGTAAAATGTGTTGAAGTCCGACAAATTGAAAACTCGTCGGACAAAATGTCCGGTGAAAATAATTCCCTCTAAGCACAATTTGAATACAATTCGCTAAAGTTCACATTCTGATTCCTTCTATTTTAAAAAAAGACGAATATATAGGCTATGTATTTCTTTTATTATGATATGATTTGACACCGGCATGATGATGACTCCTAATGTGTAGGCTGGAGATGCGAAACAGCGGTTGTTTCCGGTGTGCGCTATAACTCGTGCACAATCGAGTCGAGGCAGAGAGGAGGATAGCGATGTTTCTCTCTGTGATAGTGTGATTATGCAAGCCTTTTCTGAAAGGGATGAGAACCCGATTGTTTCAGCTTCTCCCAGGGAGAAAGTGGTAGAGTTACCATCCTCCCCGAGTCCTACCATACCATCCGCTGACAGCCTATCTCTGCCTGTAACCGGCGAGCGATTGCGTGTCGCTCAAGTAGCTGATCAGTCATTAAACAAATGTTTTTTTACATGCAGCTAGTGAGGAATCTGAAATAGGGGGCAACGTAGTTTATTTCCTTAACGATGGGATATTAATGCGTAAATGGTCTCCTCCTAATGCAAATGGTTGTGAGTGGAATACTGTAAAACAAGTGGTTGTGCCTGTGGGTTATAGACAACAGGTGTTATCTGTAGCACATGAGAGCCAGTGGTCAGGACATTTAGGTATAACTAAAACTTATCAGCTGATATTGAAACATTTCTTTTGGCCCGGACTGAAGGCGGATGTTGCCAAGCACTGCCGCTGTTGCCATACTTGTCAGATGGCGGGTAAGCCTAATCAATCCATTCCACCCGCACCATTGCTTTCCATTGAACGTGTAATAATTGATTGTGTTGGACCTTTGCCTAGGACTAAAAGTGGAAGTCAGTATTTGCTCACTATTATGTGCGCTGCTACTCGTTTTCCCGAAGCTGTTCCGTTGCGTAACATATCAGCCAGCTCAGTGGTGAAAGCTTTAACAACGTTTTTTTCCACATTCGGTCTTCCTCTTGTTATACAATCTGACCAGGGCACTAACTTTCAGTCTAAGCTTTTCAAACAATTGTTTCTCAATAAACAGTTATGTTCTCCTCATTGTCATACTCCCGAGTCCGATTAAGTATGATTTGACAGGCAGCTAAACGAAATGCCTTCCCAACCAGCGAGACCTGGGGGGTATTCCATCAACGTCGCTAAAGGAAAATCTAGGCTTATTTTGACAAGTCTCGCGAGATCTATCAAGATATGCCTGGATCTTTTTAAGAGTCTCGCGAGACTTAACGAAATAAGCCTAGATTTTCCTTTAGCGACGTTGATGGAACACCCCCCTGGTTATAGAAATGACGTTGTTTTATTGATTAAAAAAGGGTAAAACTGGAAAGAGAAAATAGAAAACTCACATTAATCCCAAACAATTTAACAAACTTCAGTTAACGTAATGTGGAGTCCGTTCATTGATCGATGCTGTCTGTTCAGTTCCCAGTGAGGCGCCCGTTCAGCGCTGGACATAATGGCATAGCGCGCATGCGAATCATGTTATATTATTATATATTATATAGCTCGCATCTAATCGTATCGGATGAGAAATAGACATTAAATGGCATATATAGGCCGCTACACAACAGTAATCACCGCGACAAACAGCTATATAAGATTTGGGGGGAAAAAATATGATTTAGAAAAAAAAAAAAAAATTATATTTTAATACGATGACCGGAATATATCACGTTTGTCCGGTAAATCTAAATCTTCCCGGACACGATGTCCGGCGGCAATTTTTTCTAACGGAAACCCTGGTGTGTGTGTGTGTGTCTATACTGTGCCTGTGTGTGTGTGTGTGTGTGTGTGTGTGTGTGTGTGTGTGTGTGTGTGTCTATACTGTGCCTGTGTGTGTGTTTGTGTGTCTATACTATGTGTGTGTATTTACTGTGTGTGTGTGTGTGTGTGTGTGAGTGTGTACACATACTGAGTGTGAGGGTGTGGTGGGTGGGTGGGGGTATAGACAGTGTGTGTCATTAGAGTGTCAAGGATTACAGGAAGTGTGTGTAAGGGTCAGGGTGTGTGTGGAGTCAAAGGGCGTCAGGGATTACAGGAAGTGTGTGTGTGTGTGTGTGTGTGTGTGTACACTCACAGCGCATAGTGGATCCCTGTGATGAGTGTGTGTGTGTGTGTGTGTGTGTGTGTGTGTGTGTGTACACTCACAGGGCATAGTGGATCCCTGTGATGAGTGTGTGTGTGTGTGTCTCACAGCGCATAGTGGATCCCTGTGATGAGCTGCACCAGGAACTCTGATGTCACCGTCAGCCGGGTGCTGATGCCTTTGTACCGCCGCAGCTGTTGCCGTGGGTAACCACAGATACATACCCTGCGAACAACCAGATCGGAGAGAGAATATAGGGTCAACCAATCACATCGCCGATAAGAAAACAGAAATCAAACACATTTTTGTACCATAAATTAAATACATTTTGCTTTTTTTTTACTTATTGAACATTCCCACAGACATGCACGGGGTTAGAGATGGACGTGTGTGTCAGGGCGAGGCTGGTGCACGTGGTTAGAGATAGACGTGTGTGTCAGGGCGAGGCTGGTGCACGTGGTTAGAGATGGGTGTGTGTGTCAGGGCGAGGCTGGTGCACGTGGTTAGAGATGGGTGTGTGTGTCAGGGCGAGGCTGGTGCACGTGGTTAGAGATGGGCGTGTGTGTCAGGGCGAGGCTGGTGCACGTGGTTAGAGATGGGCGTGTGTGTCAGGGCGAGGCTGGTGCACGTGGTTAGAGATGGACGTGTGTGTCAGGGCGAGGCTGGTGCACGTGGTTAGAGATGGACGTGTGTGTCAGGGGGGGGCTGGTGCACGTGGTTAGAGATGGACGTGTGTGTCAGGGCGAGGCTGGTGCACGTGGTTAGAGATGGACGTGTGTGTCAGGGCGAGGCTGGTGGACGTGGTTAGAGATGGACGTGTGTGTCAGGGCGAGGCTGGTGCACGTGGTTAGAGATGGACGTGTGTGTCAGGGCGAGGCTGGTGCACGTGGTTAGAGATGGACGTGTGTGTCAGGGCGAGGCTGGTGCACGTGGTTAGAGATGGACGTGTGTGTCAGGGGGGGGCTGGTGCACGTGGTTAGAGATGGACGTGTGTGTCAGGGCGAGGCTGGTGGACGTGGTTAGAGATGGACGTGTGTGTCAGGGCGAGGCTGGTGGACGTGGTTAGAGATGGACGTGTGTGTCAGGGCGAGGCTGGTGGACGTGGTTAGAGATGGACGTGTGTGTCAGGGCGAGGCTGGTGGAGGAGGAGGGGCTCGTCCTCACGGGAATCGTAATGCACGGAATGGAATGCGGAACTCTGCCAAACACACGTGGCGTTCCGCCTCTCATCTCTCTCTCTCTAGCCCAGCACTAATGGGACTGATGCTCAGACGCAGTTTGCGGATTAAGAACTGTATGTGTGTGTGTGTGTGTGTGTGTGTGTGTGTGTTACCTGGAGCTGAGCAGGCAGAGTGACTGCAGGGAGGAGTGTGTGTGTGTGTGTGTGTGTGTGTGTGTGTGTGTGTGTACGTGTGTGTGTGTGTGTACGTGTGTGTGTGTGTGTGTGTGTGTGTTACCTGGAGCTGAGCTGGCAGAGTGACTGCAGGGAGGAGGGCGTCATGTAGCTCAGCGCAGCGTTGTAACACAGCAGCAGGAACGTCAGCACCTCGAACCTACACACACACACACACACACACACACACACACGCGCACACGTACACACACACACACACACCACACACCACACACCACACACCACACACACACACACACTCACACGTACACACACACACACGTACACACACACACACACGTACACACACACACCACACACACACACACACACACACACACGTACACACACACACACGTACACACACACACCACACACACAGTTTAACAACCATGACACATCTGGGTGACGGTGAACATGGATAGACCCATGGTAACCATGGTCACCGCTGGTAACCGCTGGTAACTGTTCTCACCTGTTCTGAGCTGTGAAGGTCTCTCTCTGCAGGTGAGGTCCGCTGTATACGACTCTACTCAGCCCGTGGTTGGCCAGGGCCCCTTCCGTCAGGGCCAGGGAGCCAATGGTAGAAGGCTGTGGGCGGGAGGGAGCGTTCAGAAACAGTCTGGTCTTACAGAAGGCTGCCCTTCAGAAACGCTGCTTTAGAGCTGGTGGACGCAACGACTATCAGAGATAGTGTGTGTGTGTGTTTCTGTGTGTGTGTGTGTGTGTGTGTTTCTGTGTGTGTGTGTGCGTGTGTGTGTCTGTGTGTGTGTCTGAGTGAGTGTGTGTGTGTGTCTGGGTCTGTCTCTCTGTGTGTGTGTGTGTGTGTGTGTGTGTGTTTCTGTGTGTGTGTGTGCGTGTGTGTGTGTCTGAGTGAGTGTGTGTGTGCGTGTGTGTGTGTGTCTGGGTCTGTCTCTCTGTGTGTGTGTGTGTGTGTGTGTGTGTGTGTGTGTGTGTGTGTGTGTGTGTGAGTCTGTGTCTGTGTGTGTACTTACTTCGTGGTAGACTGAGGGCTTGGACAGTGAAGGGACGGTGAAGGACAGGACTTTACTCTGCCCATCCTTATCTACTATCTCCTGCAAAGAGAGGGAGGGAGGGGAGGAGGGAGGGAGGGAGGGAGAGAGGGAGGGAGGGAGGGAGAGAGGAGGGAGAGGGAGAGAGGGAGGGAGGGAGAGGGAGAGTGAGAGAGGGGGGGAGGGAGGAGAGGGAGGGAGAGGGAGAGAGTGAGAGAGGGAGGGAGGGAGGGAGGGAGAGGGAGAGAGGGAGAGAGTGAGAGAGGGAGGGAGAGGGAGAGAGGGAGGGAGGGAGAGGGAGAGTGAGAGAGGGAGGGAGGGAGGGAGAGAGGGAGGGAGAGGGAGAGAGGGAGGGAGGGAGAGGGAGAGTGAGAGAGGGGGGAGGGAGAGGGAGAGAGGGAGGGAGGGAGGGAGAGAGGGAGGGAGAGGGAGAGAGGGAGGGAGGGAGAGGGAGAGTGAGAGAGGGGGGAGGGAGAGGGAGAGAGGGAGGGAGAGAGAGTGAGAAGGAGAGAGATAGAGAGAGAGAAAACAAAACAGAAAACAAGAAAAAGAGAGAGGTTATAGGATTATCTGTCAGAACGTCATTGTGTGGGTGAGGAAAATAACATGCTATAAAAAACAAAAAAAGGAAAATAAAATGTGTGTGTGTGTGTGTGTGTGTGTGTGTGTGTGTGTGTGTGTGTGTGTGTGTGTGTGTGTGTGCGTCCTCAGGCTTCCGTGCCCCTCTGTGAGTGTTAATGTCAGGCTGATTAACGGTGAAGGCACCCAGGGTGTTGATTGACAGCTGACCTACTCTACCATTCTGACTCAGGGAGGATGAGGGGGGGGGTCGCTTTGGTAGAAGTACACACACACACACACACACACACACACACACTGACCAGACACACACACACACTGACCAGACACACACACACACACACACACACACACACTGACCAGACACACACACACACACACTGACCAGACACACACACACACACACACACACACACTGACCAGACACACACACACACACACTGACCAGACACACACTCACTCACTGAACAGACACATATGGACGAAAAATTACTTCAAATGTTTATGATTTCACCAGCTGGTGTCAGACTCACTACACACAGGTAGCGACTAGCCAACTGTCACGTGACCACTGACTACTACTGTTGTCATCAGGTGAGTGACACACCAGACCGGGAGGCAGATCGGACCCCTATTTGACCCCCCCCCCACCCACCAGGTTGTAGACACCCAGCAGCAGGGCCTCTATGCAGCCGGAGGTGTGGGGGTCGCGCACACACACACACACACTGACCAGACACCCACCAGGTTGTAGACGCCCAGCAGCAGGGCCTCTATGCAGCCGGAGGTGTGGGGGTCGCACACACACACACACACACTGACCAGACACCCACCAGGTTGTAGACACCCAGCAGCAGGGCCTCGATGCAGCCGGAGGTGTGGGGGTCGCGCACACACACACACACACACACACACACACACACACACTGACCAGACACCCACCAGGTTGTAGACACCCAGCAGCAGGGCCTCTATGCAGCCGGAGGTGTGGGGGGTCGCGGGCGGCGGAGGCAGAGAGGAGGCTCCACAGCAGCTCAGGGAGGAACTGCAGGGTGAAGCGCTGGAGGCGGGGCTCACCGCTCCTGTAGAACTCAAACAACTGGTGGCACACCGGCTCCAACAACTGAGGGAGGGAGGGAGGGAGGGGGAGGGAGGGAGGGAGGGAGGGGGAGAGGGAGGGAGAGGAAGGGAGGGAGGGAGGGAGGGAGGGAGGGAGGGAGGGAGGGGGAGAGGGAGGGGGAGAGGGAGAGAGAGAGGGAGGGAGAGGGAGGGGAGAGGAAGGGAGGGAGGGGGGAGAGGGAGGTAGGGGGAGGGAGGGAGGGAGGTAGAGGAAGGGAGGGAGGGGGAGGGAGGGAGGGAGGTAGAGGAAGGGAGGGAGGGAGGGAGGGGAGGGGGAGGGAGAGGAAGGGAGGGAGGGAGGGAGGAAGGGAGAGGAAGGGAGGGAGGGAGGGAGGGGGGGAGGGAGGGAGAGAGAGGGAGGAAGGGAGGGAGAGAGGGAGAGAGAGGGAGGAAGGGAGGGGAGAGGGAGGGAGAGGAAGGGAGGGAGGGAGAGGAAGGGAGGGAGGTGAGGGAGGGAGGGAGAGGAAGGGAGGGAGGGAGAGGGAGGGAGAGGAAGGGAGGGAGAGGAGGGAGGGAGGGTGGGAGGGAGGGAGGGAGGGAGGGTGGGAGGGAGGGAGGGAGGGAGGGAGGGTGGGAGGGAGGGAGGGAGGGAGGGAGGGAGGGTGGGAGGGAGGGAGGGAGGGAGGGAGGGAGGGAGGGTGGGAGGGAGGGGAGGGAGGGAGGGAGGGAGGGAGGGAGGGTGGGAGGGAGGGAGGGAGGGAGGGAGGGAGGGAGGGAGGGTGGGAGGGAGGGAGGGAGTGGGGAGGGGTGGGGAGGGAGGGTGGGGAGGAGGGGAGGGGGTGGGAGGGAGGGAGGGTGTGGGTGGGTGGGTGGGAGGGAGGTGGGGGGGGAGGGTGGGTGGGTGGGGTGGGGTGGGGTGGGTGTGGGTGGGTGGGAGGGTGGGGGGAGGGGGGTGTGGTTGGGTGGGTGGGTGGGGGGGGGTTTGGGGGTGGGTGGGTGGGGTGGGAGGGTGGGTGGGGTTGGGGGGGGTGGGGTGTGGGTGGGGGGTGGGAGGGTGGGGGTGGTGGGTGGGGGTGGGGGGGTGGGGGTGGGTGGGGGGTGGGGGGGGGGGGTGGGGGGGTGGGGGTGGGAGGGTGGGGGGGGGGGGGGTGGGGTGGGGGGGGGTGGGAGGGGGGAGGGGGGTGGGGGGGGGAGGGTGGGGGGGGGGGTGGGAGGGAGGGGGGGGGGGGGGAGGGAGGGGAGGGAGGGGGGGGGGGAGGGAGGGGGGGGGGGGTGGGGGGGGGTGGGTGGGGTGGGGAGGGGGGGGGGGGGTGGGTGGGGGTGGGGGAGGGGGGGGTGGGGGGGAGGGGGGGGGGGGGGGGGGGGTGGGGGGGGGGGGGGGGGGGGGGGGGGGGGGGGGGGGGGGAGGGGGGGGGGGGGGGGGGTGGGGGGGTGGGTGGGGGGTGGGGTGGGTGGGTGTGGTGGGGGGTGGGTGTGGTGGGGGGTGGGAGGGGGGGGGGGTGGGGTGGGGGGGGGGGTGGGGGGGGTGGGGGGGGGGTTGGGGGGGGGGGGGTGGGGGTGGGGTGGGTGGTGGGGGGAGGGTGGGGTGGGTGGGGAGGGTGGGGAGGTGGTGTGGAGGGTGGGAGGGGGGGAGTGGTTGGGGTGGGGTGGAGTGGGAGGGAGGTGAGGGTGAGGAAGGGAGGGAGGGGTGGAGGGTGGTGGGAGGGAGGGGGGAGGGGGTGGTGGAGGGGGTGGGAGTGGAGGGAGGGAGGGGGTTGGGTTGGGTGGGTGTGGTGTGGTTGGGGGGGTGTGGGTGTGGTGGGTGGGGGGTGGGTGGGGGGGGTGGTTGGGAGGGGAGGGTGGGTGAGGGAGGGGAGGGGAGGGAGGGAGGTGGGTTGGGAGGGGAGGGAGGGAGGGAGGGAGGGAGGGGGAGGGAGGGAGGGGGTGGGAGGAGGGAGGGGAGGGTGGGGTGGGAGGGGAGGGAGGGAGGGGTGGGGAGGGAGGGTGGGAGGGAGGGGGGATGGTGGGAGAGTTAAATGACACACACCTTGAAGATACTCTCCAGATACTATGAATTGATGAAGTAATAATAAAAAAACATTTTCTTTAAGAAAACACAATAAAGCGTGTGTGTGTGTGTGTGTGTGTGTGTGTGTGTGTGTGTGTGAGGTACTCACATCACTGTAGTTCTCTCTGACGACCTTGTAGATGGCGGGGACCAGGGAGCCTTTGTCCTTCAACGACGAAGCATAGTTGGACACAGCACTGTCAGGGAGGGTCTACACACACACGCACACGCACACGCACACGCACACGCACACACACACACACACACACACATACTCAGAGTTAGTCAGACACAAAATCATAACCAACTGACAGCCTGATGAATATCCACTATGAATACACACGGTGAGTATATATTATATATATATTAGTTAGACTTGGTGTGAGGCTTTAGGCTTCCCTCCAAAACACCCCTGGATACAGTTAGAACTTTAACCA
>NW_027662985.1:0-5000 GCF_963989245.1 Nansenia antarctica
ACAGAAGTTAACAGAAAGTCAGACAGACAGAACAGAGACAGCGAAACACAGAGACAGCGAAAGTGACCAAACTAAACTAGCGGCCAAAGGCCTTGGTGAACAGATGGGTTTGAGGGCTGATTTGAAGGCGTCCAGGGTCTAGTAGGGGTGTCGCGAATAAACGGAGGGAAAGAAAACATTGACAGTTTGTTTTCGCTTTTGCAACATGTTTATTGAAAACCTTTGACAGTGTAGTTTGTCAGGCACAGAGAGAGATATGAAAATAACCAGGTTTGGGGGGGGGGGGGGTGTTTACCCCTGGGGAGGGTGGGGCCCAGGGGTGCTGTGGTGGAATGTTACATACATGTTACATCAGAGGTGAAATGCAACAAACAAGTTATGAAATTACAAAAAAACATGTTATACCACATGGTTAGTCCACCTTTCTACAGGTATGTTAAAAACAGGAATACAGAGGGACAAAGTAAATGATGTCGGTAGCTAAATTATTTTTTTGTTGACAATGTGCTCACACACAGCATGTGATTTTGTTTTCTTAAAACATCAGAAACCATAATGTGGAATGCAAGTAATTTGATTAATTTGTAAGAAAATACCGTTAAAGAAAACATTATCCTTTCTAAGGTTTTTTACAAAACAAGTCACACAGCTACATAAAATCTACTCAGTGTACATCAACAACTTAAGCAAATTTTCTATAATTTAATTCATAATATCTCGTCTTCTAGTTAGAGCTGCATGGCACTATCAAAATAAAAAATGAAAAGAGAAGCAGTAACGTGGAGGGAAGATCCAGACCTGACTAATCAAACTAACCAGGGAAGATCCAGACCTGACTAATCAAACTAACCAGGGAAGACTAGAGGAAGATGTTTTACTAAGTTGCCCAGTTAGGCATTGGCATATCCCAGACCTAACCCGGACCCAAGCTAGACCAACATAACGCCCTGACTCAGTTCAATCTTAATTAATCTTAATTTTCTTTTGGTATAAATACGATACAATAAATAAACAAGTCTGTTATGTTTCTGGGCTACATTTTGTTCCTTGGAGAAGGGACGTTTCTCCTCAGTAAGAGAGAGAGACAGCATCAGTAGCAGAGCAGAGAGCTGAGCAGGGCAGACAGGGGTCAGAGGTCAGAGGTCAGCGTGGGTCAGGACCAGAAGACAGCCAGGAGACACGTACGTCCCTACATACCCACAGTGGAACCCAGGGCCCCTCAGAAGCACCTACAGGCCTACACTACACCTACGTCTGACTCTACATGAAAACAACAAAAGATAGATATGATAAAAAGTACTCTCGCCACAGGGAAAGCTTTTATCCGCTAGGAGGAATAAATAAGAGACATGTTCAGCATTATTGGATCCGAGCGTTAACAGAGAACAGAGGAGAAGTGCCGTGTGTCTGTCTGGTTCAGGAACGACCCCGGGTCTTATTGACCCGACCTGCTTTTGCAACAACTGGATTATTATTACTTTTTTTTCATACATTCAAATGCGATCAATCTCTCAATGAACTCTAGGCACTTAATATACTTAATACAACCAGGGGGCCAAAATAATGAACTTTAGAGGAAGAACAAATATGTCAGAATGACAACAACAACCTGCATTCTGCCTTAGTCAGACTTTAGTTAGACTTTAGTCAGACTTTAGTCAGACTTTAGTCAGACTTTAGTCAGACTTTAGTTAGACTTTAGTCAGACTTTAGTTAGACTTTAGTCAGACTTTAGTTAGACTTTAGTCAGACTTTAGTCAGACTTTAGTTAGACTTTAGTCAGACTTTAGTTAGACTTTAGTTAGACTTTAGTTAGACTTTAGTCAGACTTTAGTTAGACTTTTTATTTATTTAGTTCCTAGCAGCAGGTGGATCTTATTACTGTGCCCTTCAATGCCACTGGAACATCACTTTCCCTTTTGTCACGTCGGCTAAATATAGACTCTGTAAACATTTAAACCCTCAACACTTAGGGGGTAAGACTCAGGGATTAGCTGGAAAGACAACTGCGTAAGTGTGTGTGTGGGGGGCTACCCTGGGGGGGCTAGCCCGCACGCCACCACCACCTCCGCTGACACCCTCCTCCACCGTGCAGAACAAGGTTCAGAGATTTAGAGAATAAGAGTTAAATAGAGAATAAGATTTAAGACCAATTTGGCACTTTCTTTCTTGACAGACCAAGCGCTTGCACGTAACCATCATGTTGTACATTTTTCATAAAAACAAAACAAAAAACAAACACCCTCTTAATAATATTCTAAAATGGTGGCACATCCATGACCGACACACACACACACACACACATACAGATGATTCAGAGTCACGGTTATTATAGTTATCTGCTGCGTGGTTTCTACACCACAGAGCAGGCCTTCATATTCATATTAACACTATACAGCAGCGATATAATCTTGAGCTTGTGGGCAGACGCTTCAGTAACACTCCAGTACACAAGAACATCATTTGTTAAAGATTAAAGATGGATTATTCTGGTATAACAATAAACAAGAAAGTATACGTGATGATGATACTCTCTAGTTATAAGAAGGAATATGACATTCAGCTAGACGAGACCCAGGGACTAGACTCAGGAGGACTTCATCAATAATGATGATTGATAAGGGATGAATGATTGTGTGTTTATATTAATAGACGTCCTTGTGTTCCTCAGTGTTACTGGGCAGCTTCTCTCTGGTACTGAGGCAGGGGCTCTTTCTTGCCCAGCAAGAGTTAATCGTTGCTCTGATGTTGCAAAAGTCAACTTTGCAACCAAGGTGACTCTCCATTCAGACTGTTTGACTCCCTTGATTTGAACTTTTCGTGAGTTTAGAATGATAAGGTTCTATCTCCGTTTAGGGCAGTTCAAAGATATTGAGCGTCAAAGTTTTTACATTCCATTATGTTTTGTGAGATGGAACCTTTGTATTTTATTAATTACTAACTCAAAAAATTTAACATTTGAAAAATAACACCACACAGGCATTAATAAACACCTAATGGATCAGATTATGTAAAAAACTACATTTTGACAAAAATGGAGATAGAACCTTATAATTCTAACGTCACGATTTCAGTTTAGAGCAGAAATATTAAGTCTAGCTCTATTATTATAATTGCTTGTTGATTTTCAGAAACCCCCGTAATCAAAATCATCTTTGCATTTTTCATACATTCTTTTTTACTGTAAACAAAAAAATATGAATAAAAAAAAATATCTGAGAAGTCAATTCTGCCAGTTGTGAAAATGTTGCAGTTGTTTTTGTTGTAAAATAAGTTACAAAATTGAAAATAAAAAAATCTTTGCTTACAGTACTACAATTCTAAACTATATTTTCGAACTTATGAACCACATGTTAAGTCTATAAATATCTTTACAAATATACATGTTAATTATTCAAATAAACCTTTTGCATCACTTTAAATGATTAAATGTTTACGTGATCATGACAGTGTATTCTAGATTGCAATGCTTTGATTCTAAAAACAATATTTTAGAAAATGTATTTGTTTCTTTTAAGTACATGGCTGTTGACAGCATTATGATACATATTTTCATTTATATATTTACAATAAAAACTTTTTTAGACACTTACAAACTTTCTATCCCTCCTGTTGAACAGCCCTGACTGGAACATGACCTGCCCCCAACCCCCCCCGACCCAGGTTATAACCCCCCCAACCCCCCCCGACCCAGGTTATAACCCCCCAGGCCAGGTTATAACCCCCCAGGCCAGGGTATTCATGGGTAATCTCAGGGCCAGGTTGTTCATGGGTTCAGGTGGTTCATGGGTAAACTCTGGCATTCATGTGTTCAGTCCAGTAATGATGTTTCCATCTTGTTGTGTAAAAGTTCTGAGGATCCAACCCTGCAGGTCCGTATGACCAGGGGGTCCGGGGGTCTGACCAGGGGACCAGGGGGGGTCTGGGAGTAAAGATCAAAGTGTTGTTGGAAGAACTCGCCATGTAACTCTGCTGGTTGCAACCTCTCGCAAATACCTCCTAGACTCCATTCTACGACTCCCGTAGACTCCATACTATAGACTCTGACTCCCGTAGACTCCATACTATAGACTGTGATTCCCGTTGACTCCATACTATAGACTCTGACTCCCGTAGACTCCATACTATAGACTCTGACTCCCGTAGACTCCATACTATTGACTCTGACTCCCGTAGACTCCATACTATAGACTCTGACTCCCGTAGACTCCATACTATAGACTCTGACTCCCGTAGACTCCATACTCAGTCATACTGCCTCAGTAACTCCATCCAGAAGGTGTGAAGGTGTGTGATGACCCAGCCTGTGTTTCCAAGATGAGAACAATGCCCTGTATCCCTGACCAACACCCTTCCTCCTCCTCCTCCTCCTCCTCCTCTCCTCCTCCTCTTCCTCCTCCTCTCCCAGACCTGTGAGTGTTCCTTTAGGCACGGAATGGTTTGACTCTTGGGATTGTCAATAACAAAAGACTGGCCGAGTACAAAAATAGATTTTTCATTTTTCGAAGGAAAACAAAGTTTCAACAGCAAAAATAATTTGCTAATAATAATCCATCCTTCAATCAGTCAGTTCCCAAAAAAACTAATTTGTACAGCATTTCTAACAAGAATCATCTGAACACCAAAAGCACTGTGGAAGTATTGCATGCGTTATTGTTTTTGTTTGTTTTTTTCCCATATGTTGAGGAGGTTACGAGGTGAGGTTCACTGAGAGGTGAAAGGTCACGCGGGGGGGTTGACCCCCCCCCCCCCCCCCTGGGTCTATGTCCTGATCGCCCCGTTGCTCTGGTGCTGCTTGGGGAGGCAGGGCTCGTCTGGGAGGGGGTCGTGGGCGAACACAGAGTCGTCCCCTGAGGAGGAGGAGCAGGTGCTGCTGGAGTCAGGACAGTTAGGAGAGTACTGCTCAAACGGCACCGACAGGTCCAGGTACTCCTGAAACACAACAACCCAGAACATAGAGACTAGGGTTAGACAGGTCCAGGTACTCCTGAAACACAAGA
>NW_027662984.1:2500-14357 GCF_963989245.1 Nansenia antarctica
AGGCGCGCGCTGATGACATCATTTGTTTGTTTCCCTTTTCGGTTGTTGTTATTCATTCTGGGTTTTTTGGGGGGAAGGAGCAAGAGAGTGTTTTCTTTTTGGGGGGAGGGGGAAGGGGGGGGGGTTCAGGGTTATACAGTAGGTTTTTTTTGTCTTGAAAAGAGAGGCGTTGGTCTCGAAGGGTTAGTACATTAGAGAAGGGTTAGTACATTAGAGAAGGTTAGTACATTACAGAAGGGTTAGTACATTAGAAGGGTTAGTACATTACAGAAGGGTTAGTACATTAGAGAAGGGTTAGTACATTAGAAGGGTTAGTACATTAGAAGGGTTAGTACATTAGAAGGGTTAGTACATTAGAAGGGTTAGTACATTAGAGAAGGTTAGTACATTACAGAAGGGTTAGTACATTAGAGAAGGGTTAGTACATTAGAAGGGTTAGTACATTAGAAGGGTTAGTACATTAGAAGGGTTAATACATTAGAAGGGTTAGTACATTAGAAGGGTTAGTACATTAGAGAAGGGTTAGTACATTAGAGAAGGGTTAGTACATTAGAGAAGGGTTAGTACATTAGAAGGGTTAGTACATTAGAGAAGGGTTAGTACATTAGAGAAGGGTTAGTACATTAGAGAAGGGTTAGTACATTAGAGAAGGGTTAGTACATTAGAGAAGGGTTAGTACATTAGAAGGGTTAGTACATTAGAAGGGTTAGTACATTAGAAGGGTTAGTACATTAGAGAAGGGTTAGTACATTAGAGAAGGGTTAGTACATTAGAAGGGTTAGTACATTAGAGAAGGGTTAGTACATTAGAGAAGGTTAGTACATTAGAAGGGTTAGTACATTAGAGAAGGGTTAGTACATTAGAGAAGGGTTAGTACATTAGAAGGGTTAGTACATTAGAGAAGGGTTAGTACATTAGAAGGGTTAGTACATTAGAAGGGTTAGTACATTAGAGAAGGGTTAGTACATTAGAGAAGGGTTAGTACATTAGAGCAGGGTTAGTACATTAGAGAAGGGTTAGTACATTAGAAGGGTTAGTACATTAGAAGGGTTAGTACATTAGAGAAGGGTTAGTACATTAGAAGGGTTAGTACATTAGAGAAGGGTTAGTACATTAGAAGGGTTAGTACATTAGAAGGGTTAGTACATTAGAGAAGGGTTAGTACATTAGAAGGGTTAGTACATTAGAAGGGTTAGTACATTAGAAGGGTTAGTACATTAGAAGGGTTAGTACATTAGAAGGGTTAGTACATTAGAGAAGGGTTGGTACATTAGAGAATGGCTAGTAAATAGATAGGTAGGTAGCAGTGGCGGCTGGCCAATAGAGGGCGCTAGGGCGCCGCCCCCACCTTCCAACGCAGCCCTACTTCCTAGTTGCGACTTGTAAAAGATTTTTAAAAATAAACATTGTTTATTCATAAAATGCGGCTGATATTCTGTCGGCGCCTATCAGCATTCATTAAAAATCCTCCAATACAATAAACATTTTATCTGTGTGTGTGTGTAAAATTCACTGTGAAAATACATAGGGGAGGAGTCGGGGCGCCGGCCGAATGGCTGTCTATGGCACTGCAAATACTTTTGGCTTACACGTGAGCTGTAGCAGCGCTCCAATTGGCTGTCTCCTATTTCCCGGCCGGGGCACAGAAAAGTGCGCCCCGAGCATGCGCAGATTATAGGCTTACCTAGGCTGCAGCATAGGGCCACTACCACTAGGGGTAGTAAAAATAAAAAAATGTGTGAGACTTGAGAGACCTGAATATCCGGTTGTTAAGTCTGACGTCAAACATGACGTTTTGCAATTTCCGGGTTCAAACCAGAAATTCTCCGCACCAGAATACCAGTGTACTACAGCGGTAGAATGACAGTTTAATCGTTTTTTAGACTCGGATCTATTCATACAACAAGGGACACAGCACTTTGCCGTTTTCCCCATATTGTCAGGGTATTTGAGCCTCGGAAAAGCGCTATATAAATATAATTTATTATTATTATTATTGCGGCATTTCGAAGAGACCGCCTCAGCCAACGTTGGACCCGGAAACACGTCGCGACTTAACAACCGATATTCGGACAGACAACAAGGAGAGAAGAGCAACAGAGAAACAGACAACAAGGAGAGGAGAGCTGCAGAGAGACAGACAACAAGGAGAGGAGAGCTGCAGAGAGACAGACAACAAGGAGAGGAGAGCTGCAGAGAGACAGACAACAAGGAGAGGAGAGCAATAGAGACAGAACTGAGGTGAGGTGAGCAACAGAGATAGTTCAGGATGATAACAAACAGTTCAGTACAGTGTTTCCTCCAGGAATTTTTACAATGGTGGCGGGTAGTGCTGAACGCGCACGCGCGCTCAAAACAACGACGTAATTTCAGCCAAAACTCGAGGATGGCCCCAAAAAATAAAATGTTTTCCTGTACTTCTCCCGTGTGTCTCTTATTGTTTGTGTCTGCATGTTTTTCCAGCATGTAATTCCGTTGTCAATAAAAACAAAAACACTGATCTGACGTTTTTTTTCACAACGTTATTACTTGTCACTTTAAGCCCAGGAGGGAGTTAGCGATTAGCGATGTTTAGCTTAGCTTAGTTTAACAGAAGTATCTTCACTTTTAACATGACTTCCCGTGGTCGTAGAGGGCTGGTCGACGGCTTAAAATGACCGTGTAGACCTGTAGACCTTATCCAGCTATAGTCTTGTGTTTCTACCCCGGGCATAGCCGGTGTTATTCACGGACAAACACTCCTGTTAGAGTGGTTCTAGTACACTGGACATAGGTAACACATAGAGAGGCTTCTCCTCTCTCTCTCCATCCTACACTACACTACACTACGCATCCTATACTACACTACACTACGCTAGCTCGCGGTGTTCGGGTGACAGCCAGGGCGCGTTCGTAAATACGCTCTGGAAATCTGATCAGCACTCACGGAATGCCTCTTGTCCAATCAAATGACTTGGTCCCTTTATGACGTTGAACCCAGTGTGCGCTCCGGGGCTCTCAGAGCGAATTTACGAACGCAGCCTCAAGTTCAATACTCGCGACACACACGGACTGGTCCAGTTTCAGCGCTTGTGGGTGTGTCTAGCGCTGTGAAGGTCTGAAAAGCGGCCTAAATCTTTTTTTTTTTTTGGGGTTGAGAAATCTGAATGGTGGCGGAGGAAATTCCATCGTGGCGGTCCGCCACGATGAAATGCATGTAGAGGAAACACTGCAGTATGACAGAGACAACTAATAGAAAGACAACTGTATGATTATAGAGTTTACATGTTCAAGGAAATATTGTATGATAATAGAAAGGTACACTTTAATTTAATTAAAGAAGTAACAAAAAACACATTTATTATCACAATTGCATTGTGTTCCATGTCTTTCTCCATTTGAATAAATAATGCCTAGTTGAATGGCTAAACAAGACAACTGTCTGGACAGTACTGCTAGAATTATTCACCTTACTGAGATAGACAAAGGGTATAAGTCCATTCTGTTAACATTAGGGCCAATTCTGCTAACAAAGACTATTCCAGTTGATTTGTCAGTTGTTATTGCATTATATGCAGTTGCATTATATTTTTGTTGTGTTTGCAGTTTGCCCTTTAATAAGTTATATATAAAAATAATTAAGTTATATACAGTATATATTCTCATGCTAAAATCGACTGTAAATCCAGATTTTAAAGTTGATATTCTTCCCCGTGGAGCATGCCCCCATAACCTGTGCCCCACCCGAAATGTTTATCACCAGCCGCCACTGGTAGGTAGATAGATAGATAGATAGTAGAGATGCTCCGATCAGGGTTTTTGGTGCCGATCACCGATCACCGATCACTGGAATCAGTGATCTGCCGATCCGATATCACCGATCACCGATCACAGCGTCGAAAATGGCAATTGAAGCATTCTATTTATTGTGTAGCATTATTTATGTTTTTAATTGTTCTTAACACCATTGACATTGTATATTAAGTATTCAAATGAAATTAGGAGATGAGAAAGTATCATGAATTGACAACCATCTGTTTTATTGAATTCACAACCACCTGTAGCTTACTTCAGGAAAAACAAATAAAATGTGAAAATAAAAATCATAATAAATAAAATGTACACTGTCACATCAAATGTGCAACATTCCACTCGAATGAGAGGAACTAGGGGCTCTTAGAGAACTTGGAGCTTATACTGTAGCTTTCCTGAGGAACAATAAACATACCCAAACTAAACTGCAACATAAACAGGCTATAGCCAAATATAAAATACTGTTTCAAGTCAGTCAGTTTCAAGTCATATTTAGGAGGAGATAAGACAGCAAGTCAGCAATAATCAATAAAACAAAAAAACAAAACATTGCACCTAAGGAGATTTCAGACTCAAACCTTACTTCTGATTAAGCAGCATCACTGGCAGATTAGCCTTGAGAAATACAAGCATCTCAGCGTTTTTGGCACTCCTCTTATCATCTCAAATATGTCCTGCTATGCTGAAAAGTCGCTCGCTATCTACACTTGTGCAAGATGCACAGAGAAAGACCTAAAACTCTCGCGCTAATAGTTGTTGTTGCTATGGACCTTAGTCTAGCTTAGTGACTTCCTGCTCGCGGGGTCACATGACGTCGCTGAACACTACCTACACTACGCTCGTGAAGTCGCGCTGGAACTCTGACCAGCACTCGTGGAACGCCTCTCGTCCAATCAAAGCACTCGGTCCCTTTATGACGTCGAGCCCAGTGTGCGCTTCGGCGCTCTCGGAGCGAATCGACAAACGCAGCAAATGCCGTATGATATTCGTGGTATTGAAAGTCCTTGCGTGCGTTCCTCCGCGAGGAATTTCTTTTGAGCAGACATTACAAACTGCATATTTGTTGTCTCTTTCCGACACTGTGTAATATTTCCAGACTGGCGACGCCATTTTGAAAACTGATCGGTCGTGTTTGATCGGCCGTTTTGAGAACTCCGATCAAAACCGATCAAGGCCATATCGGCCGATACCGATCGGCGCCGATCAGATCGGAGCATCACTAATAGATAGATAGATAGGCAGATAGATAGGTAGGTAGGTAGGCAGATAGATAGGTAGGTAGGTAGATAGATAGATAGATAGATAGATAGGCAGATAGATAGATAGGTAGGTAGGTAGATAGGTAGATAGATAGATAGATGGATAGATAGATAGGCAGATAGATAGGTAGGTAGGTAGGTAGGTAGGTAGATAGATAGTTTATTAGCCACGCGGCCAAAGCCGGTGGAATTTGTTCTCGGTACAGCATACTCATCTCTGGGGGGGGGCTTTTGGGCCGTATTAGAGATGAAGAGTGAAGACACAATAATTCTGGCAGTTTTTTTGGTTGTTGTTTTTGTTGGGGGGGGGGGGCATAGTTTGTTTTCTCTAGAAGTCCTCCTTTTGGTTACACGACGTTGTGTGTATGTAGCGTTCTGTGTGTGTGTGTGTGTGTGTGTGTGTGTATGTATGTAGCGTTGTGTGTGTGTGTGTGTGTATGTAGCGTTGCTGTCATGGTGGTAGGACGTTCTCTCCTAGTAACCTTTTTTGCTGTGTGTGTGTGTGTGTGTGCGTGTGTGTGTGGGTGTGTGTGGGTGGGTGTGTGTGTGTGTGTGTGTGTGTGTGTGTGTGTCCTCTCTCCTTTTGCTTACTGTATCAATAGACAGATCAGGGAGGGAAGAGAGAGAGAGAGAGAGAGAGAGAGAGAGAGAGAGAGAGAGAGAGAGAGAGAGAGAGAGAGAGAGAGAGAGAGAATGAAAGAGAGAGAAATCCCTGATGTGTTCTGGAGCTAGACTAGATCTCCTGGATTAGGGGGAGATCACTGTTGGCCATGCACAAACCAGGGCACACACACTGCAGGGTGTGTGTGTGTGTGTGTGTGTGTGGGGGGGAGCGGGTGGGGGGGGAGCGAGAGGCAGCGATGACCTTTGGCACAGTAACCACACACACATACATACACACACACACACACACACGCACATACACACACAGGGAGATGCTCTGTGGATGGGTGGATGGGTGGATGGATGGATGGATGGATGGATGGAGGGATGGAGGGAGGGGGGGGCGTGATAGGAGGAATAAAGCCTGGATTTACAGCTGCCAGGCGGGGGGGGGGGGTGTGTGATGTGTGTGTGGGGGGGGGGGTTTCCTGCATGGAAGCCCAGTGTAAAACCCCTGGGTGGGCCTGATGCTAACTGGTGCTAGCGGGCCGGTCCAGATGCTAACTAGCGGGCCGGTCCAGATGCTAACTAGCGGGCCGGTCCAGATGCTAACTAGCGGGCTGGACCAGATGCTAACTGGTGCTAGCGGGCCGGTCCAGATGCGAACTAGCGGGCCGGTCCAGATGCTAACTAGCGGGCCGGTCCAGATGCTAGCTAGCGGGCTGGTCCAGATGCGGACTAGCGGGCTGGACCAGATGCTAACTAGCGGGCTGGACCAGATGCTAACTAGCGGGCCGGTCCAGGTGCTAACTAGCGGGCTGGACCAGATGCTAACTAGCGGGCCGGTCCAGGTGCTAACTAGCGGGCCGGTCCAGATGCTAACTAGCAGGCTGGTCCAGATGCTAACTAGCAGGCTGGTCCAGATGCTAACTAGCGGGCCGGTCCAGATGCTAACTAGCGGGCCGGTCCAGATGCTAACTAGCGGGCCGGTCCAGATGCTGACTAGCGGGCAGGACCCTCCTTTCATGACTTTTCCTAGATATGTGCGTTCTACCACCCCAGTATCCTTACATGTTCAATATCACTTCAGGATAAGCTAGTATGAAGCTGTTTTGCAGCTTTTCTGTGTAGCAGGTTAGCATTTTAAAGAGGCTCTTTTAGTAGGTAAAAAGGCAAGGCTGTTCTAGTGTTAAGAGAACCGAGTGTGGTCTGTTCCATTCTACTGTGTTCCATTCTAGTGTGGTCCATTCTACTGTGGTCCATTCTAGTGTGGTCCATTCTACTGTGGTCCATTCTAGTGTGGTCCATTCTACTGTGGTCCATTCTACTGTGGTCCATTCTACTGTGGTCCATTCTAGTGTGGTCCATTCTAGTGTGGTCCATTCTACTGTGGTCCATTCTAGTGTGGTCCATTCTACTGTGGTCCATTCTAGTGTGGTCCATTCTACTGTGGTCCATTCTAGTGTGTTCCATTCTACTGTGGTCCATTCTAGTGTGTTCCAAAAATCGTCTCAAAAAAAAGAAACCGCCTGAAGCCCAGCACTGTGGAGAAGTTGTTATTTTTAAATAAAAATGAATAAAATGTTGTTGTGCCTAGTAACACAAGCACATTTATTCAATTCAAAGCTTCACACACCAAAGCCACGGTGTCATTATCACTCTGCCTGCTATACATTTATTGTCCACTTGATGGCGCAGTAGAGCAAATAAAGCAACACTAAGCTTCGGCCTATGTGTGACGCAATTGGATGAAAAGCTTCAACAGTTCATGAAGCTTCATCTCGCCATCACAGATGCTAACTAGCGGGCCGGTCCAGATGCTGACTAGCGGGCAGGACCCTCCTTTCATGACTTTTCCTAGATATGTGCGTTCTACCACCCCAGTATCCTTACATGTTCAATATCACTTCAGGATAAGCTAGTATGAAGCTGTTTTGCAGCTTTTCTGTGTAGCAGGTTAGCATTTTAAAGAGGCTCTTTTAGTAGGTAAAAAGGCAAGGCTGTTCTAGTGTTAAGAGAACCGAGTGTGGTCTGTTCCATTCTACTGTGTTCCATTCTAGTGTGGTCCATTCTACTGTGGTCCATTCTAGTGTGGTCCATTCTACTGTGGTCCATTCTACTGTGGTCCATTCTACTGTGGTCCATTCTAGTGTGGTCCATTCTACTGTGGTCCATTCTAGTGTGGTCCATTCTACTGTGGTCCATTCTAGTGTGGTCCATTCTACTGTGGTCCATTCTAGTGTGTTCCATTCTAGTGTGTTCCATTCTAGTGTGGTCCATTCTAGTGTGTTCCATTCTAGTGTGGTCCATTCTAGTGTGTTCCATTCTACTGTGGTCCATTCTAGTGTGGTCCATTCTACTGTGGTCCATTCTAGTGTGTTCCATTCTACTGTGGTCCATTCTAGTGTGGTCCATTCTACTGTGGTCCATTCTAGTGTGGTCCATTCCACTGTGGTCCATTCTACTGTGGTCCATTCTACTGTGGTCCATTCTACTGTGGTCCATTCTACTGTGGTAACACAGTATTCAGGCACCAGATGACCATTCAAAATATTAGTGATGTGTCCTTCCGTGCCGACGCTTCGTAGCGTGTGTCGAGTAACCGAGGCAGATTTTTGTGGTGCGCGTATCGAGGCATGTGTCGATGACGTATGGTAAGAGCGAAGCTTCGCCTGCCGGCCGTACCACGTGACCGATTCGGGAAATTTGTATAAACTTGCCGTTGTTTTTCTATGTACCCCAGCTTCATCTGTGCCCTGTGAAAGGATCTTTTCAAAAGCAGGTGAAATCGTCTCAAAAAAAAGAAACCGCCTGAAGCCCAGCACTGTGGAGAAGTTGTTATTTTTAAATAAAAATGAATAAAATGTTGTTGTTCCTAGTAACACAAGCACATTTATTCAATTCAAAGCTTCACACACCAAAGCCACGGTGTCATTATCACTCTGCCTGCTATACATTTATTGTCCACTTGATGGCGCAGTAGAGCAAATAAAGCAACACTAAGCTTCGGCCTATGTGTGACGCAATTGGATGAAAAGCTTCAACAGTTCATGAAGCTTCATCTCGCCATCACTAGAAAATATAATGTAATATAATGCAATATAAGGCTCTCAGGCATTCTGTACTTTCAAATATGTATTCTCCTTGAGCAGTCAACATACTATCAGCTGTTTCGCTAGCAAACACGAAAGCTAACTTATTTGCGAAATAGCGCCCCCGCCACCACGTCGGCGCAGTGCCGCAATTGCAGTTAGAAATGACAGAAATCCACCGAGTGCAACGCTTGTAGAAAATACGACCGCCAGTTTGTCGAGAGCTGGAGGCGGCTAGAAATATGACGGAGGCGGCCGCCTCATAGTTCTCTATGCAGGAAAAACCCTGGCCATTTAGAAGTCTGTCCATCACCACAACACATAGCTAGCTAGTAGCTACATGGCTAGCTAACGTTACTCTCGCTGCTATGTTATGATTAGCTAAATTGATGCTAACGTAGCATGCGAGCTACGAGCTAGATAACGTAGGTGCGATCACCACAATGACAATAGGCTACCGTAGCTAGCCAGCTACATAGCTAACGTTACTAACACCAGAAGGCAAGACATACAAACTGTGGTGAGCTACATTGCTTGTGTAACATTAGCTAGTAGCCTCCTCCATGTTTCCACTGGTCGCAGCCATGTTGTTTATTTGCGACGCACCGACGGACATTACGCAAGTCGACGCGTCGTCCCAGCCCTAGTTATTATTACAGAGACGTTATTATTAGGGCTGCAACAACGAATCGATGAAATCGCTAAAAATCGATAATGAAATTCGTTGGTGACGAATCGTCGGGTCTTGTTCCATAACAAACCTACTTCCTGTTGACGCACGCCACGCTGTCTTGCACGCTGTTGCGGTGTAGGCATCGCGAAGCGAATCATAGCGCTACCTATGGCCGGAAAGGGCAGAACCTATGACCGGAACCGGAAAAGTGTGAAAATCTGGTACGGTGGGAAAATCCGGTACCTACACCGGCGCGGCGGCTACATTTAAATCATGGTGGAGAAAACGACTCGACCGAAATCGTCCAAGGTAGATGCACTTGTGAATGAATGAATGAATGGACTTTATTGTCATTGCTACAGTACAGGTACCAAACAACGAAATTTAGGAGGGGTGGCTCCCCTGGTGTTAGGAAGGGGAAAAAAAAACACTTTAAAAAAAAAATCACAAGAAGGGAAGGAGCTGGTTTACATAAATAAAGGCTATGTACACAATCCACTGTACTATACTGTACAGATAGACGACTAGGGTTGTCATATTGCACAATAGTATTGTTTCACGTTATTTAAAGTGTCACAGTTTGCAGGCTTGAAATGTACATGTTTGTGCCTCAGCACTACACCTGATTTTTTCAGTCCAGCAGCTGCCATACAATCCGTCCAGACTGTCCAGGGCCCAGAACTTAGGTCTTTGCTGAGTTCTGGCGAAGCGTCAGCTAAATGACTGTAATGTAATGCGATAGCCAGTGAGTGTTTGCTCGCATTCATGAATTCAATATTGCATGACAAGTGTATTTAGCTAGCTGGCTAACGTCAGTGGTAGAGCAGAGGTGATAAGCTAAAGGCTAGCTAGTGGTAGCCTACCAAGCTACCCGTGAGTTAGAGTGAGGCACTGACTGTAGCCTAGCCTATTGTATGGAGTGAGAGGACATATTGCATTGTTTTGGAGCGTATCTGTTATATAAAAACATTAGTGTCTTGTCTGTAGCCTATATTGCACTTTGGGTTACTGACCGTTACATTAAGCAAAGTTATTACCTAAAACAATGCATGTATTGAGCTAGAGTTCAATTACTTTATTGAAACAATCTACCGCCATAGTCCATGGCCTGTTGTTAAACCTATTTGATGTAGCAAAGCCTTTTTTATTTATATTATTTATTATTTTTTATTAATACTTATTCATTTTGCACATGTATATGTATAGGCCTGGCTGATTTAGAAAACATAAAATAAAATGTGCAAAATAATAATACAACATTTTATCCAAATAATCGGCAGATTAATCGATTATCAAAATAATCGTTAGTTGCAGCCCTAGTTATTATTACAGAGACGTGTACACGGCCGGTTACTCTCACATATGCTCACCACTGCTGCCACCTTGTTATAGGGAATGTTTTACACGCAGTATAGGTATGGGAACTTCAGGTCCAGGTGTGTGTGTGTGTGTGTGTGTGTGTGTGTGTGTGTGTGTGTGTGTCCTCTCTGTGTGTGTGAGTGTGTGAGTGTGTGTGTGCATGTGTGCATGTGTGTAGTGTGTGTATTGTGTGTGTGTGTGTGTGTGTGTGTGTGTGTGTGTGTGTGTAGTGTGTGTGTGTGTGTGTGTCTCTGTGTGTGAGTGTGTGTGTGCATGCGTGCATGCGTGCGTGTGTGTCTCTGTGTGTGATGACAGTGCGTGCGTGACAACATAGCAATGTCATCTAACAGGCAAACACACAATGACCACCACCCCACCATGACCACCCAGAGTAACGCCCCCAACGCCCCCCCCCCCCCACCCCCTTACAGCTTACGGAAACGACGAAGGCTGTTTTTAAGGGTTACTCTGGGCAGATAACCACCACTACTCTCTCTCTTCTGTTGTACACACACACAACACAGACACACACACACACACACAGACACACCCACACACACAGACACACACACACACACAGACATATTTGTGTTTTCCCCCTTCTGTCTCCTCCTTCATAATGGCTTTAGTAGTTAGCCAACGAGACTCTTTTATCCTGGCATGGAGAGAGGGAGGGAGGGAGGGGTATGGAGTGTGTTGCATTGTGCGGGCAGTCGCCATGGTAGCAGTGGCATGAGGGGCATGATGGGGTGGCTGGTTGGCACAGTTACCGGGGGGGTGGCTGGGGGGGGGGGGGGGGGGGGGGGGCAGGAGGAGGAGGAGGTGGAAGAGGAGGATGAGGAGGGGGAGGAGGAGGGGCAGGAGGAGGTGGAAGAGGAGGATGAGGAGGGGGGGAGGAGGAGGGGAAGGAGCAGGAGGAGGAGGAGGAGGGGGAGGAGGGGGAGGGGGAGGAGGGGGTGGAGGAGGATGAGGAGGGGGAGGAGGAGGAGGAGGGGAGGAGGAGGAGGAGTGGAGGAGGAGAGGAGGAGGAGGAGGGGGGAGGAGGAGAGAGGGGGGAGGAGGGAAATATTTTAGATGGA
>NW_027662983.1:0-5000 GCF_963989245.1 Nansenia antarctica
CCCTCCCTTTCCCCCCCCCCTCCACTAGTCTCTCCCTCCTTCCCCTAGTCTCCCCCCCCTCCCCTAGTCTCCCTCCTTCCCCTAGTCTCCCCTCCTTCCCCTAGTCTCCCCCCCTCCCTCCCCTAGTCTCCCCCCCTCCCCTAGTCTCCCCCTCCCCCTAGTCTCCCCCTCCCCTCCCCTAGTCTCCCCCTCCCCTTCCCTAGTCTCCCCCCCCCTCCCCCAGTCTCCCCCCCCTCCCCTAGTTCCCCTCCCCTCCCCTAGTCTCCCTCCCCTAGTCTCCCCCCCTCCCCTAGTCTCTCCCTCCCCTAGTCTCCCCTCCCCTCCCCTAGTCTCCCCTCCCCTTCCCTAGTCTCCCCCCCCCTACCCCAGTCTCCCCCCCTCCCCTAGTCTCTGCCCTCCCTCCCCTAGTCTCCCCCCCCTACCCCAGTCTCCCCCCCCCTAGCCTGCCCTCCCTCCCCTAGTCTCTGCCCTCCCTCCCCTAGTCTCTGCCCTCCCTACCCTAGTCCCACCCCTCCCCTTCCCTAGTCTCCCCCCTCCCCCAGTCTCCCCCCCCTCCCCCAGTCTCCCCCCCCTAGTCTCCCCCCCTCCCCTAGTCTCCCCCCCTCCCCTTGTCTTCCCCCCCCTCCCCTAGTCTCCCCTCCTCCCCTAGTCTCCCCCCCCTCCCCTAGTCTCCCCCCTCCCCTAGTCTCTCCCTCTCTCCCCTAGTCTCCCTCCCCTAGTCTCTGCCCTCCCTCCCCCAGTCTCCCCCCCTGCCCTAGTCTCTGCCTCCCTCCCCTAGTCTCCCCTCCCCTTGCGTAGTCTCCCCCTCCCCTTCCGTAGTCTCCCCCAGTCTCCCCCCCCTCCCTAGTCTCTGCCCTCCCTCCCTAGCTCTCCCCCTCCCCTCCCCTAGTCTCTCCTCCCCCTCCCCTAGTCTCCCCCTGCCCTTCCGTAGCTCTCCCCCCCTCCCCCAGTCTCCCCCCCTCCCCTAGTCTCTGCCCTCCCTCCCCTAGTCTCCCCCTCCCCTTCCCTAGTCTCCCCCCTCCCCCAGTCTCCCCCCCCTCCCCCAGTCTCCCCCCTCCCCTAGTCTCTCCCTCCCTCCCCGTCTCCCCCCCGTCCCCCAGCCTCATGTCCTTACCTCACCTCCTTATGTCCTTACCTCACCTCCTTATGTCCTTATCTCACCTCCTCCTCATGTCCTTATCTCACCTCCTCCTCATGTCCTTATCTCACCTCCTCATGTCCTTATCTTAACCTCCTCATGTCCTTATCTCACCTCCTTATGTCCTTATCTCACCTCCTCATGTCCTTACCTCACCTCCTTATGTCCTTATCTCACCTCCTCATGTCCTTACCTCACCTCCTTATGTCCTTATCTCACCTCCTCATGTCCTTATCTCACCTCCTCCTCATGTCCTTATCTCACCTCCTCATGTCCTTATCTCACCTCCTCCTCATGTCCTTATCTCACCTCCTCATGTCCTTACCTCACCTCCTCATGTCCTTATCTCACCTCCTCATGTCCTTATCTCACCTCCTCCTCATGTCCTTATCTCACCTCCTCCTTATGTCCTTATCTCACCTCCTTATGTCCTTATCTCACCTCCTCCTCATGTCCTTATCTCACCTCCTTATGTCCTTATCTCACCTCCTCCTCATGTCCTTATCTCACGTCCTCATGTCCTTACCTCACCCTCCTCATGTCCTTATCTCACCTCCTCATGTCCTTATCTCACCTCCTCATGTCCTTATCTCACCTCATTATGTCCTTATCTTACCTCCTCATGTTCTTATCTCACCTCCTCATGTCCTTATCTCACCCTCCTTATGTCCTTATCTCACCTCCTCATATCCTTATCTCACCTCCTCATGTCCTTATCTCACCTCCTTATGTCCTTATCTCACCTCCTCATGTCCTTATCTCACCTCCTCATGTCCTTATCTTACCTCCTCATGTCCTTATCTCACCTCCTCATGTCCTTATCTCACCTCCTCATGTCCTTATCTCACCTCCTCCTCATGTCCTTATCTCACCTCCTCCTCATGTCCTTATCTCACCTCATTATGTCCTTATCTCACCTCATTATGTCCTTATCTCACCTCCTCATGTCCTTATCTCACCTCATCATGTCCTTATCTCACCTCCTTATGTCCTTATCTCACCTCCTTATGTCCTTATCTCACCTCCTCATGTCCCTTATCTCACCTCCTCATGTCCTTATCTCACCTCATCATGTCCTCTATCCTCACCTCCTTATGTCCTTATCTCACCTCCTTATGTCCTTATCTCACCTCCTCCTCATGTCCTTATCTCACCTCCTCATGTCCTTATCTCACCTCCTTATGTCCTTATCTCACCTCCTCATGTCCTTATCTCACCTCCTCATGTCCTTATCTCACCTCATTATGTCCTTATCTCACCTCCTCATGTCCTTATCTCACCTCCTCATGTCCTTATCTCACCTCCTCATGTCCTTATCTCACCTCCTTATGTCCTTATCTCACCTCCTCCTCATGTCCTTACCTCACCTCATTATGTCCTTATCTCACCTCCTCCTCATATCCTTATCTCACCTCCTCATGTCCTTATCTCACCTCCTTATGTCCTTATCTCACCTCCTTATGTCCTTATCTCACCTCCTCATATCCTTATCTCACCTCCTCATGTCCTTATCTTACCTCCTCATGTCCTTATCTCACCTCCTTATGTCCTTATCTCACCTCCTCATATCCTTATCTCACCTCCTCATGTCCTTATCTCACCTCCTCATGCCCTTATCTCACCTCCTCATGTCCTTATCTTACCTCCTCATGTCCTTATCTCACCTCCTCATGTCCTTATCTTACCTCCTCATGTCCTTATCTCACCTCATCTGCTTTGGTGTCTCTCCCCCCCTCTCTCTCTCTCTCTCACTCATCCTTCTCTCTCTCTCCCCCTCCCCTCTCTTTCTCTCTAGTCTATCTGTCTGTAGCTGTGAGGTTTTTACACCAGTAATGTTTTTACTAGATTGAAAAACTGAAGACTTGGACGAAGGCAGAGAGGCAGATCGTTAACGCTCGCTAGGAGAGCAGCACAGCGCTCTTATCTCCCCCTCCTCCCTCCCTCCCTCCCTCCCTCCCTCCCACCTCCCCCCCTCCATATTTCAGTGTAATTTGAATCAACGATAGATATAAAATGAGATGCGATTCATCAACAGCACCACAGCTATGCCCAGAGAAGAAGAGAAGAGAAATTAACTTCCAGTAAGTTCTCCGGTCTAACAGAACCGCTCCCAGGCCGGGACGGTAACCCTAATCTAATTAAATGTTAATCATGAATATGGAGGACATATCTGACAGAATTATGATATTTTTATTAGCCACTCAGGCCAGGGGGATTTAGGGCCTGTCAGGGGCCTTTTCCACGCTCCACGGTTTCTGGCTAATCTGCGGCAGCCTTTCAACACAGGCTCATCCCAAAAGCAACGTCTCTAAATCACCCCAAACTCCGTGAACCCTCCTCATCCCACGCTAATGCTAATGTGTGGCTTTTTAAATGTTTTTGGCGGGGGGAGGAGAGGAGAGGAGAGGATTGGGATGGGGGGAGGGGGGGAGGAGAGGAGAGGAGAGGAGAGAGGGGAGAAGAGAGGGGTGGGGGCGTATTGAGCGGTAAACTATTCTTCTGAATGTGAGTTGTTGTGAGCGGTTGCCATGGGGACACTGAGGCGTTGTTATGACATCTTTGCCTCTCTGCCCCTCCCCTCCTCTCCTCGTCCTCCTCTCCTCCTCTCCTCCTCCTCCTCTCCTCCTCTCTCAGACGCAGAGCAGGATGAAGCTGATCTCAGATGACTACGAGGAGGAGGACCTTCATCTTCACCTTCCTCACCACCACCACCCTCACCATCCTCCTCCTCACCACCCCCACGCCACCACGCCTCACGCACACCACCGCAGCCTCCCCAGAGGACCCCCCCACGGAGCCCCCCAACACGGACCCCCCCAGCACCCCCATGGACCCCCCCAGCATGCCCCCCCCCACCCCCATGGCCCCCCCCACCCCCATGGACCCCCCCACGGAGGTCCGGCTCATGGCGCCCCGCACGCCAACCACAGACCCTCAATGGACCAGGTCAGTGTGCTACACACACACACACACACAGATACACGCACAGACACACACACACACACACACACACGCACACACACACACGCACACACACACACACACGCACACACACACACACACACACACACACACACACACAGTTGAATGCTTTATTTGGATTGACCAGTAGGTCGGATACATATCACATCATGCAAGATCTAAATATGACTAAACAGTGTTAACAGCAGCAGAGGGTGAGCCCCCATATGACCATCAGGGGTGAAGGTCACACACACACACACACACACACACACACACACTCAGATACACACAGGTAAAGGTGTGTCCAGATGAAGACACTAGCAGCTCTGAGGTCTTCAGCCTGACCTATAAGCAGGTTCAGAGCAGCAGTCTTGTCAACATAACAAACCTCTTCTCTCTACGTTGTAGAAAACGGCAGTTATGACTTGTGAAATCGTAGCGTTTGTTAGCGTTGCCTTTCGGCTGCATGCCTGCACACACACACACACACACACACACACACAGACACACACACACACACACAGTGTTTGACTGATGTGGTGTTCCTGCGTTCCTGTCTGTCTCTCTAAGTGGAGCTTTGTCTGGGATGACACCATTACACACACATCACCATTACACACACATCACCCCCTCATCTGACACACCGCCCGCTCTCTCCCACACATCCCTCCCTCCCTCCATCCCTCCCTCCTTCTATCCCTCCCTCCCTCCCTCCATCCCTCCCTTCCTCCCTCCCTCCCTCCCTCCCTCCCTCCATCCCTCTCTTCCTCCCTCCATCCCTCCCTCCCTCCATAGCTCCCTCCCTCCATCCCTCCCTCCCTCTCTCCCTCCCTCACTCTCTCCCTCCCTCTCTCCCTCCCTCCATCCATCCCTCCACCCCCCCTCTCTCCCTCCCTCC
>NW_027662983.1:10000-12585 GCF_963989245.1 Nansenia antarctica
TCCTCCCCCCCCTCCCTCCCATCTCTCCCCCCCCCCCTCCTCCCCCCCCTCCTCCCCCCCTCCTCCCTCCCATCTCCCTCCTCCCCTCTCCCCTCTCTCCTCCTTCCCCTCTCCCCCCCTCTCTCTCTTCTGCCTCCTCCCCCCCTCCCTCCCATCTCTCTCCCCCCCCCTCCCCCCCCCCTCCTCCCCCCCCCCTCCTCCCCCCCCCTCCTCCCCCCCCTCCTCCTCCTCCTCCCCCCCCTCCTCCCCATGGTTAGCTGGGTCCAGGGCGTCAGTGAGAGAGTGATTGATGATGATGATGATGAAGAGGGTCTGGACACGAACCCAAGAGGCCGCGCTGCCTTCCAAGACTGTCAGACGCAGAGATATGCTCTCACACACACACACACGCACACACACACACACACACACACACGCTCACACGCTCACACGTTCACACACACACACACACACACACACACACACACACACAATCTCTCGAAGCCATTATTAACACAGCAGCGACTTCCACACACACACGCACACATATACGTACATTCCACACTTATAGGACACAGACACACACACACACACACACACACACATACACACACACACACACGCACACACTTCCCTCCCTCATCTTCTTCTCCTGACAGGATGTAACCTCTATGTTGAGAGCCTGTTTGAGGAGACGAGGAGAGGAAGCCATTTTAGATAGATGTGTATCTGTCGTCGTCCCTCCCCCCTTCTCTGTGCTGGTCATGTGCAGTCTGACGGCCATCTTGGTTCCATGTTGTTGTCCCACCCCCCCCCTCCCCCCAGGCCTTAGCCCCGCCTCTCTGTGTCAGGAAATAGAAACCAGCCATGACATGTTTATCTTCCCTCCTCCTCCTCCTCCCCTCCTCCCCCTCCCTCTCCTCCTCCTCCTCCTCCCTCTCCTCCTCCTCCTCCCTCTCCTCCTCCTCCTCCTCCTCCCTCTCTTCCTCCTCCCTCTCTTCCTCCTCCCTCTCCTCCTCCTCCTCCCTCTCCTCCTCCTCCCTCTCCTCATCCTCCTCCTCCCTCTCCTCCTCCTCCTCCTCCTCCTCCTCTTCCTCCCTCTCCTCCTCCTCCTCCCTCCCTCTCCTCCTCCTCCTCCCTCCCTCTCCTCCTCCTCCTCCTCCCTCTCCTCCTCCTCCTCCCTCTCCTCCTCCTCCTCCTCCTCCCTCTCTTCCTCCTCCCTCTCTTCCTCCTCCCTCTCCTCCTCCTCCTCCCTCTCCTCCTCCTCCCTCTCCTCATCCTCCTCCTCCTCCTCCTCCTCCTCCTCCTCTTCCTCCCTCCCCTCCTCCTCCCTCTCCTCCTCCTCCTCCTCCTGCTCCTCCTTCTCCTCCTCCTCCTCCCTCTCCTCCCTCTCCTCCTCCCTCTCCTCCTCCTCCCTCTCCTCATCCTCCTCCTCCCTCTCCTCCTCCTCCTCCTCCCTCTCCTCCTCCTCCTCCTCCCTCTCCTCCTCCTCCTCCTCCTTCTCCTCCTCCTCCTCCTCCTCCTCCTCCTCCCTGTCCTTCCTCTCCTCCTCCTCCCTGTCCTTCCTCTCCTCCTCCCTCTCCTCCTCATCCTCCTCCCTCTCCTCCTCCTCCTCCTCCCTCTCCTCCTCCTCCTCCCTCTCCTCCTCCTCCTCCCTCCCTCTCCTCCTCCTCCTCCTCCTCCAGGTCTTGTTCTCCTCTCTCTGCAGGTCGACAGGCCGCCCGCCTCCCTCAGCTTTATGAGAAGTAGCACATGGTATTTAGACTGGCCCGTTTAGGGCGTATGTGCCGTTTTGTCCCTGTGTGTGTGTGTGTGTGTGTGTGTGTGTGTGTGTGTGTGTGTGTGTGTGTGTGCGTGCGTGCGTGCGTGTGTGTGTGTGCGTGTGTGTGTCGTGTGTATGTATGAGTGTGTGTGTTTAGCCTGGCTCGCTAAGCGTGCTGGGGTCTGGCTGTGTTTACCAGGCCTGTCACTGCCGCTCAGTGTGTTAGCCCTTAGCATGTTAGCTTAGCATAGTGGCACACCATAGACGACGCCCAGCCCACAGCCCTTGTCCTTGGCCTGCCTGGCTGTGTTTACCGAGGCCTGTCACAGCCACTCAGCTAGCGCTAAGCTAACCTCTGACTCATTAGCTTTTTAGACCCTGCGGTTGCGGTCGACCTCCATTAGCCCTTTAGCTTGCGTAGCATCCTGTCCGAGCCGTAGCCTCCCCTCCTAGCGGTTGTGGTGGTAGCGCTGGCCTGGCCTGTAGCCTGAGCGTGGGCGTAGTTATAGGCCCTACCAGCGCTCTGCTGCTAACTGGTGCACGTCGACATAATGCCGTTGTCTCTGTGGATTAGCCTCCTTGTTAGCGGGGGTCTGGCTAGCCTCAGCGCGGAGGAAAACCCCTCTCTGCGGTCCTGATTATTGGTACACAACGGAACCTTCCAGCAGGAGAGACCCAAACACCGACCGCTGGTACCAAACACGCCTCTCACACCCAATTAAAACAGGAGGGTTTGAGCTAAAACAAGTCCAGGCAGGGGGGGGGGGGTGGGGGAGGGGGAGGGCGGGGTCAGAGGGGATTGTGATGTCCGACGCTCGGCCTTCTGGGAAGGGGGAGTCTCCTC
>NW_027662982.1:0-2500 GCF_963989245.1 Nansenia antarctica
GTGATTCTGTTGGAGCGATGGAGAGGGGGATGAGGAGGGGTGGAGGGGGGGATGAGGAGGGTGTGTGTGTGTGTGTGTGTGTGTGTGTGTGTGTGTGTATGAGATGGATCGGGGGGATAAGCAGCACTGAAATCTTTATGAGTCCCCAGACTGTGTCAGCGGGTGAGTGTGTGTGTGTGTGTGTGTGTGTGTGTGTAAGACACCAGTGATATACACTCATAGTAAGTATCAACAGCACTGATACGTTTAGCTAGCTAACAGGTAGGTAGTTAACAGGTAGGTAGTTAACAGGTAGGTAGTTAACAGGTAGCTAGTTAACAGGTAGCTAGTTAACAGGTAGGTAGTTAACAGGTAGCTAGTTAACAGGTAGCTAGTTAACAGGTAGGTAGTTAACAGAGCTAGTTAACAGGTAGGTAGTTAACAGGTAGGTAGTTAACATAACTAGTTAACAGGTAGGTAGTTAACAGGTAGCTAGTTAACAGAGCTAGTTAACAGGTAGGTAGTTAACAGGTAGGTAGTTAACAGGTAAGTAGTTAACAGGTAGGTAGTTAACAGGTAGGTAGTTAACAGGTAGGTAGTTAACAGGTAGGTAGTTAACAGGTAGGTAGTTAACAGAGCTAGTTAACAGAGCTAGTTAACAGGTAGGTAGTTAACAGGTAGGTAGTTAACAGGTAGGTAGTTAACAGAGCTAGTTAACAGAGCTAGTTAACAGGTAGGTAGTTAACAGGTAGCTAGTTAACAGGTAGGTAGTTAACAGAGCTAGTTAACAGGTAGGTAGTTAACAGGTAGCTAGTTAACAGGTAGGTAGTTAACAGGTAGCTAGTTAACAGAGCTAGTTAACAGGTAGCTAGTTAACAGAGCTAGTTAACAGGTAGCTAGTTAACAGGTAGCTAGTTAACAGGTAGCTAGTTAACAGGTAGGTAGTTAACAGGTAGGTAGCTAACAGGTAGGTAGTTAACAGGTAGGTAGTTAACAGGTAGCTAGTTAACAGGTAGGTAGTTAATAGGTAGGTAGTTAACAGGTAGGTAGTTAACAGGTAGGTAGTTAACAGGTAGGTAGTTAACAGGTAGCTAGTTAACAGGTAGGTAGTTAACAGAGCTAGTTAACAGGTAGGTAGTTAACAGGTAGCTAGTTAACAGGTAGGTAGTTAACAGAGCTAGTTAACAGGTATCTAGTTAACAGAGCTAGTTAACAGGTAGCTAGTTAACAGAGCTAGTTAACAGGTAGCTAGTTAACAGAGCTAGTTAACAGGTAGCTAGTTAACAGGTAGCTAGTTAACAGGTAGGTAGTTAACAGGTAGGTAGTTAACAGGTAGGTAGCTAACAGGTAGGTAGTTAACAGGTAGGTAGCTAACAGAGCTAGTTAACAGGTAGGTAGTTAACAGATAGGTAGTTAACAGGTAGGTAGTTAACAGGTAGCTAGTTAACAGAGCTAGTTAACAGAGCTAGTTAACAGGTAGGTAGTTAACAGGTAGGTAGTTAACAGGTAGGTAGTTAACAGGTAGGTAGTTAACAGGTAGGTAGTTATCAGATAGCTAGTTAGGGTTTGTGTTAGTTATTAGTTAGTTATTGTTAAATCGTCATAACAACCCAGTCATGGGAAATCCTCATTCAGGCTGAACCAATAAAGAAGGCCGGATGCTATCCCTGATCCCAGATCAGTATTACCCTGCTACTGGCTGCATGCCAGGGAGCTATTTACACATGGAGCCAATAGGAAGTGGAACGACAAGCAACACTTTGGTGAGTATCCTTCCATATTGTTTTTATGAGTGTGTGTGTATGTAGAAGCTCCTATCCACTTTGTGAGAGAGAGAGAGAGAGAGAGAGAGAGGGTGAGAGAGAAAGAAAGAGGGAGAGAGAGAGAGAGAGAGGGGGAGGGAGAGAGAGAGAGGGAGGGAGGGTGAGAGAGGGAGGGAGAGAGAGAAAGAAAGAGGGAGAGAGAGAGAGAGAGAGATGGAGGGAGGGAGAGAGAGAAAGAAAGAGGGAGAGAGAGAGAGAGAGAGAGAGGGAGGGAGAGAGAGAGAGAGAGAGAGAGAGAGGGAGGGAGAGAGAGAGAGGGAGAGAGAGAGAGAGAGGGAGGGAGAGAGAGAGAGGGAGGGAGAGAGAGAGACAGAGAGAGAGAGAGACAGAGAGAGAGAGAGACAGAGAGAGAGAGGGAGAGAGAGAGAGAGGGAGGGAGAGAGAGAGACAGAGAGAGAGACAGAGAGAGAGAGAGACACAGAGAGAGAGAGAGACAGAGAGAGAGAGGGAGGGAGGGTGAGAGAGGGAGGGAGAGAGAGAAAGAAAGAGGGAGAGAGAGAGAGAGGGAGGGAGAGAGAGAGAGAGAGGGAGGGAGAGAGAGAGTGCAAGAAAGAGAGAGAGAGAGAGCAAAGCGTTCGGTGAGGAGGAGGAGGGGGGTGGGGGGGATGCAGTTGCCATGACGACGGCGCTGTGTATTCCGGAGCGGCACGCAGGGCTGTGATTGGTGGACGGGGGGGGACCGGGGGGGGGAGGGGGGA
>NW_027662981.1:0-12500 GCF_963989245.1 Nansenia antarctica
CCCTAACCCTAACCCTAACCCTAACCCTAACCCTAACCCTAACCCTAACCCTAACCCTAACCCTAACCCTAACCCTAACCCTAACCCTAACCCTAACCCTAACCCTAACCCTAACCCTAACCCTAACCCTAACCCTAACCCTAACCCTAACCCTAACCCTAACCCTAACCCTAACCCTAACCCTAACCCTAACCCTAACCCTAACCCTAACCCTAACCCTAACCCTAACCCTAACCCTAACCCTAACCCTAACCCTAACCCTAACCCTAACCCTAACCCTAACCCTAACCCTAACCCTAACCCTAACCCTAACCCTAACCCTAACCCTAACCCTAACCCTAACCCTAACCCTAACCCTAACCCTAACCCTAACCCTAACCCTAACCCTAACCCTAACCCTAACCCTAACCCTAACCCTAACCCTAACCCTAACCCTAACCCTAACCCTAACCCTAACCCTAACCCTAACCCTAACCCTAACCCTAACCCTAACCCTAACCCTAACCCTAACCCTAACCCTAACCCTAACCCTAACCCTAACCCTAACCCTAACCCTAACCCTAACCCTAACCCTAACCCTAACCCTAACCCTAACCCTAACCCTAACCCTAACCCTAACCCTAACCCTAACCCTAACCCTAACCCTAACCCTAACCCTAACCCTAACCCTAACCCTAACCCTAACCCTAACCCTAACCCTAACCCTAACCCTAACCCTAACCCTAACCCTAACCCTAACCCTAACCCTAACCCTAACCCTAACCCTAACCCTAACCCTAACCCTAACCCTAACCCTAACCCTAACCCTAACCCTAACCCTAACCCTAACCCTAACCCTAACCCTAACCCTAACCCTAACCCTAACCCTAACCCTAACCCTAACCCTAACCCTAACCCTAACCCTAACCCTAACCCTAACCCTAACCCTAACCCTAACCCTAACCCTAACCCTAACCCTAACCCTAACCCTAACCCTAACCCTAACCCTAACCCTAACCCTAACCCTAACCCTAACCCTAACCCTAACCCTAACCCTAACCCTAACCCTAACCCTAACCCTAACCCTAACCCTAACCCTAACCCTAACCCTAACCCTAACCCTAACCCTAACCCTAACCCTAACCCTAACCCTAACCCTAACCCTAACCCTAACCCTAACCCTAACCCTAACCCTAACCCTAACCCTAACCCTAACCCTAACCCTAACCCTAACCCTAACCCTAACCCTAACCCTAACCCTAACCCTAACCCTAACCCTAACCCTAACCCTAACCCTAACCCTAACCCTAACCCTAACCCTAACCCTAACCCTAACCCTAACCCTAACCCTAACCCTAACCCTAACCCTAACCCTAACCCTAACCCTAACCCTAACCCTAACCCTAACCCTAACCCTAACCCTAACCCTAACCCTAACCCTAACCCTAACCCTAACCCTAACCCTAACCCTAACCCTAACCCTAACCCTAACCCTAACCCTAACCCTAACCCTAACCCTAACCCTAACCCTAACCCTAACCCTAACCCTAACCCTAACCCTAACCCTAACCCTAACCCTAACCCTAACCCTAACCCTAACCCTAACCCTAACCCTAACCCTAACCCTAACCCTAACCCTAACCCTAACCCTAACCCTAACCCTAACCCTAACCCTAACCCTAACCCTAACCCTAACCCTAACCCTAACCCTAACCCTAACCCTAACCCTAACCCTAACCCTAACCCTAACCCTAACCCTAACCCTAACCCTAACCCTAACCCTAACCCTAACCCTAACCCTAACCCTAACCCTAACCCTAACCCTAACCCTAACCCTAACCCTAACCCTAACCCTAACCCTAACCCTAACCCTAACCCTAACCCTAACCCTAACCCTAACCCTAACCCTAACCCTAACCCTAACCCTAACCCTAACCCTAACCCTAACCCTAACCCTAACCCTAACCCTAACCCTAACCCTAACCCTAACCCTAACCCTAACCCTAACCCTAACCCTAACCCTAACCCTAACCCTAACCCTAACCCTAACCCTAACCCTAACCCTAACCCTAACCCTAACCCTAACCCTAACCCTAACCCTAACCCTAACCCTAACCCTAACCCTAACCCTAACCCTAACCCTAACCCTAACCCTAACCCTAACCCTAACCCTAACCCTAACCCTAACCCTAACCCTAACCCTAACCCTAACCCTAACCCTAACCCTAACCCTAACCCTAACCCTAACCCTAACCCTAACCCTAACCCTAACCCTAACCCTAACCCTAACCCTAACCCTAACCCTAACCCTAACCCTAACCCTAACCCTAACCCTAACCCTAACCCTAACCCTAACCCTAACCCTAACCCTAACCCTAACCCTAACCCTAACCCTAACCCTAACCCTAACCCTAACCCTAACCCTAACCCTAACCCTAACCCTAACCCTAACCCTAACCCTAACCCTAACCCTAACCCTAACCCTAACCCTAACCCTAACCCTAACCCTAACCCTAACCCTAACCCTAACCCTAACCCTAACCCTAACCCTAACCCTAACCCTAACCCTAACCCTAACCCTAACCCTAACCCTAACCCTAACCCTAACCCTAACCCTAACCCTAACCCTAACCCTAACCCTAACCCTAACCCTAACCCTAACCCTAACCCTAACCCTAACCCTAACCCTAACCCTAACCCTAACCCTAACCCTAACCCTAACCCTAACCCTAACCCTAACCCTAACCCTAACCCTAACCCTAACCCTAACCCTAACCCTAACCCTAACCCTAACCCTAACCCTAACCCTAACCCTAACCCTAACCCTAACCCTAACCCTAACCCTAACCCTAACCCTAACCCTAACCCTAACCCTAACCCTAACCCTAACCCTAACCCTAACCCTAACCCTAACCCTAACCCTAACCCTAACCCTAACCCTAACCCTAACCCTAACCCTAACCCTAACCCTAACCCTAACCCTAACCCTAACCCTAACCCTAACCCTAACCCTAACCCTAACCCTAACCCTAACCCTAACCCTAACCCTAACCCTAACCCTAACCCTAACCCTAACCCTAACCCTAACCCTAACCCTAACCCTAACCCTAACCCTAACCCTAACCCTAACCCTAACCCTAACCCTAACCCTAACCCTAACCCTAACCCTAACCCTAACCCTAACCCTAACCCTAACCCTAACCCTAACCCTAACCCTAACCCTAACCCTAACCCTAACCCTAACCCTAACCCTAACCCTAACCCTAACCCTAACCCTAACCCTAACCCTAACCCTAACCCTAACCCTAACCCTAACCCTAACCCTAACCCTAACCCTAACCCTAACCCTAACCCTAACCCTAACCCTAACCCTAACCCTAACCCTAACCCTAACCCTAACCCTAACCCTAACCCTAACCCTAACCCTAACCCTAACCCTAACCCTAACCCTAACCCTAACCCTAACCCTAACCCTAACCCTAACCCTAACCCTAACCCTAACCCTAACCCTAACCCTAACCCTAACCCTAACCCTAACCCTAACCCTAACCCTAACCCTAACCCTAACCCTAACCCTAACCCTAACCCTAACCCTAACCCTAACCCTAACCCTAACCCTAACCCTAACCCTAACCCTAACCCTAACCCTAACCCTAACCCTAACCCTAACCCTAACCCTAACCCTAACCCTAACCCTAACCCTAACCCTAACCCTAACCCTAACCCTAACCCTAACCCTAACCCTAACCCTAACCCTAACCCTAACCCTAACCCTAACCCTAACCCTAACCCTAACCCTAACCCTAACCCTAACCCTAACCCTAACCCTAACCCTAACCCTAACCCTAACCCTAACCCTAACCCTAACCCTAACCCTAACCCTAACCCTAACCCTAACCCTAACCCTAACCCTAACCCTAACCCTAACCCTAACCCTAACCCTAACCCTAACCCTAACCCTAACCCTAACCCTAACCCTAACCCTAACCCTAACCCTAACCCTAACCCTAACCCTAACCCTAACCCTAACCCTAACCCTAACCCTAACCCTAACCCTAACCCTAACCCTAACCCTAACCCTAACCCTAACCCTAACCCTAACCCTAACCCTAACCCTAACCCTAACCCTAACCCTAACCCTAACCCTAACCCTAACCCTAACCCTAACCCTAACCCTAACCCTAACCCTAACCCTAACCCTAACCCTAACCCTAACCCTAACCCTAACCCTAACCCTAACCCTAACCCTAACCCTAACCCTAACCCTAACCCTAACCCTAACCCTAACCCTAACCCTAACCCTAACCCTAACCCTAACCCTAACCCTAACCCTAACCCTAACCCTAACCCTAACCCTAACCCTAACCCTAACCCTAACCCTAACCCTAACCCTAACCCTAACCCTAACCCTAACCCTAACCCTAACCCTAACCCTAACCCTAACCCTAACCCTAACCCTAACCCTAACCCTAACCCTAACCCTAACCCTAACCCTAACCCTAACCCTAACCCTAACCCTAACCCTAACCCTAACCCTAACCCTAACCCTAACCCTAACCCTAACCCTAACCCTAACCCTAACCCTAACCCTAACCCTAACCCTAACCCTAACCCTAACCCTAACCCTAACCCTAACCCTAACCCTAACCCTAACCCTAACCCTAACCCTAACCCTAACCCTAACCCTAACCCTAACCCTAACCCTAACCCTAACCCTAACCCTAACCCTAACCCTAACCCTAACCCTAACCCTAACCCTAACCCTAACCCTAACCCTAACCCTAACCCTAACCCTAACCCTAACCCTAACCCTAACCCTAACCCTAACCCTAACCCTAACCCTAACCCTAACCCTAACCCTAACCCTAACCCTAACCCTAACCCTAACCCTAACCCTAACCCTAACCCTAACCCTAACCCTAACCCTAACCCTAACCCTAACCCTAACCCTAACCCTAACCCTAACCCTAACCCTAACCCTAACCCTAACCCTAACCCTAACCCTAACCCTAACCCTAACCCTAACCCTAACCCTAACCCTAACCCTAACCCTAACCCTAACCCTAACCCTAACCCTAACCCTAACCCTAACCCTAACCCTAACCCTAACCCTAACCCTAACCCTAACCCTAACCCTAACCCTAACCCTAACCCTAACCCTAACCCTAACCCTAACCCTAACCCTAACCCTAACCCTAACCCTAACCCTAACCCTAACCCTAACCCTAACCCTAACCCTAACCCTAACCCTAACCCTAACCCTAACCCTAACCCTAACCCTAACCCTAACCCTAACCCTAACCCTAACCCTAACCCTAACCCTAACCCTAACCCTAACCCTAACCCTAACCCTAACCCTAACCCTAACCCTAACCCTAACCCTAACCCTAACCCTAACCCTAACCCTAACCCTAACCCTAACCCTAACCCTAACCCTAACCCTAACCCTAACCCTAACCCTAACCCTAACCCTAACCCTAACCCTAACCCTAACCCTAACCCTAACCCTAACCCTAACCCTAACCCTAACCCTAACCCTAACCCTAACCCTAACCCTAACCCTAACCCTAACCCTAACCCTAACCCTAACCCTAACCCTAACCCTAACCCTAACCCTAACCCTAACCCTAACCCTAACCCTAACCCTAACCCTAACCCTAACCCTAACCCTAACCCTAACCCTAACCCTAACCCTAACCCTAACCCTAACCCTAACCCTAACCCTAACCCTAACCCTAACCCTAACCCTAACCCTAACCCTAACCCTAACCCTAACCCTAACCCTAACCCTAACCCTAACCCTAACCCTAACCCTAACCCTAACCCTAACCCTAACCCTAACCCTAACCCTAACCCTAACCCTAACCCTAACCCTAACCCTAACCCTAACCCTAACCCTAACCCTAACCCTAACCCTAACCCTAACCCTAACCCTAACCCTAACCCTAACCCTAACCCTAACCCTAACCCTAACCCTAACCCTAACCCTAACCCTAACCCTAACCCTAACCCTAACCCTAACCCTAACCCTAACCCTAACCCTAACCCTAACCCTAACCCTAACCCTAACCCTAACCCTAACCCTAACCCTAACCCTAACCCTAACCCTAACCCTAACCCTAACCCTAACCCTAACCCTAACCCTAACCCTAACCCTAACCCTAACCCTAACCCTAACCCTAACCCTAACCCTAACCCTAACCCTAACCCTAACCCTAACCCTAACCCTAACCCTAACCCTAACCCTAACCCTAACCCTAACCCTAACCCTAACCCTAACCCTAACCCTAACCCTAACCCTAACCCTAACCCTAACCCTAACCCTAACCCTAACCCTAACCCTAACCCTAACCCTAACCCTAACCCTAACCCTAACCCTAACCCTAACCCTAACCCTAACCCTAACCCTAACCCTAACCCTAACCCTAACCCTAACCCTAACCCTAACCCTAACCCTAACCCTAACCCTAACCCTAACCCTAACCCTAACCCTAACCCTAACCCTAACCCTAACCCTAACCCTAACCCTAACCCTAACCCTAACCCTAACCCTAACCCTAACCCTAACCCTAACCCTAACCCTAACCCTAACCCTAACCCTAACCCTAACCCTAACCCTAACCCTAACCCTAACCCTAACCCTAACCCTAACCCTAACCCTAACCCTAACCCTAACCCTAACCCTAACCCTAACCCTAACCCTAACCCTAACCCTAACCCTAACCCTAACCCTAACCCTAACCCTAACCCTAACCCTAACCCTAACCCTAACCCTAACCCTAACCCTAACCCTAACCCTAACCCTAACCCTAACCCTAACCCTAACCCTAACCCTAACCCTAACCCTAACCCTAACCCTAACCCTAACCCTAACCCTAACCCTAACCCTAACCCTAACCCTAACCCTAACCCTAACCCTAACCCTAACCCTAACCCTAACCCTAACCCTAACCCTAACCCTAACCCTAACCCTAACCCTAACCCTAACCCTAACCCTAACCCTAACCCTAACCCTAACCCTAACCCTAACCCTAACCCTAACCCTAACCCTAACCCTAACCCTAACCCTAACCCTAACCCTAACCCTAACCCTAACCCTAACCCTAACCCTAACCCTAACCCTAACCCTAACCCTAACCCTAACCCTAACCCTAACCCTAACCCTAACCCTAACCCTAACCCTAACCCTAACCCTAACCCTAACCCTAACCCTAACCCTAACCCTAACCCTAACCCTAACCCTAACCCTAACCCTAACCCTAACCCTAACCCTAACCCTAACCCTAACCCTAACCCTAACCCTAACCCTAACCCTAACCCTAACCCTAACCCTAACCCTAACCCTAACCCTAACCCTAACCCTAACCCTAACCCTAACCCTAACCCTAACCCTAACCCTAACCCTAACCCTAACCCTAACCCTAACCCTAACCCTAACCCTAACCCTAACCCTAACCCTAACCCTAACCCTAACCCTAACCCTAACCCTAACCCTAACCCTAACCCTAACCCTAACCCTAACCCTAACCCTAACCCTAACCCTAACCCTAACCCTAACCCTAACCCTAACCCTAACCCTAACCCTAACCCTAACCCTAACCCTAACCCTAACCCTAACCCTAACCCTAACCCTAACCCTAACCCTAACCCTAACCCTAACCCTAACCCTAACCCTAACCCTAACCCTAACCCTAACCCTAACCCTAACCCTAACCCTAACCCTAACCCTAACCCTAACCCTAACCCTAACCCTAACCCTAACCCTAACCCTAACCCTAACCCTAACCCTAACCCTAACCCTAACCCTAACCCTAACCCTAACCCTAACCCTAACCCTAACCCTAACCCTAACCCTAACCCTAACCCTAACCCTAACCCTAACCCTAACCCTAACCCTAACCCTAACCCTAACCCTAACCCTAACCCTAACCCTAACCCTAACCCTAACCCTAACCCTAACCCTAACCCTAACCCTAACCCTAACCCTAACCCTAACCCTAACCCTAACCCTAACCCTAACCCTAACCCTAACCCTAACCCTAACCCTAACCCTAACCCTAACCCTAACCCTAACCCTAACCCTAACCCTAACCCTAACCCTAACCCTAACCCTAACCCTAACCCTAACCCTAACCCTAACCCTAACCCTAACCCTAACCCTAACCCTAACCCTAACCCTAACCCTAACCCTAACCCTAACCCTAACCCTAACCCTAACCCTAACCCTAACCCTAACCCTAACCCTAACCCTAACCCTAACCCTAACCCTAACCCTAACCCTAACCCTAACCCTAACCCTAACCCTAACCCTAACCCTAACCCTAACCCTAACCCTAACCCTAACCCTAACCCTAACCCTAACCCTAACCCTAACCCTAACCCTAACCCTAACCCTAACCCTAACCCTAACCCTAACCCTAACCCTAACCCTAACCCTAACCCTAACCCTAACCCTAACCCTAACCCTAACCCTAACCCTAACCCTAACCCTAACCCTAACCCTAACCCTAACCCTAACCCTAACCCTAACCCTAACCCTAACCCTAACCCTAACCCTAACCCTAACCCTAACCCTAACCCTAACCCTAACCCTAACCCTAACCCTAACCCTAACCCTAACCCTAACCCTAACCCTAACCCTAACCCTAACCCTAACCCTAACCCTAACCCTAACCCTAACCCTAACCCTAACCCTAACCCTAACCCTAACCCTAACCCTAACCCTAACCCTAACCCTAACCCTAACCCTAACCCTAACCCTAACCCTAACCCTAACCCTAACCCTAACCCTAACCCTAACCCTAACCCTAACCCTAACCCTAACCCTAACCCTAACCCTAACCCTAACCCTAACCCTAACCCTAACCCTAACCCTAACCCTAACCCTAACCCTAACCCTAACCCTAATTAGGGTTTACTAGGGATTTCTATACATAAAGTTGGATGCCAAAATCCAACATTTAGATTATTTATTCTAATAAATCATAATCATAATATTAAATTTTTTTTTTATTTGTTTCGGAATCGGATTTGCCTGCCGGTAATTTAGCCATTAAAAATTTTTACTTTCCGACCTTCCTATAAAAACTTGTTTCTCTGCAGTAAGTCAGCCAGTGCTCTTGATGGTGTATGTTTCTTGTTCCTATGGGGGTCCAACATACAGTATGGAAGTACAATTATTGGTATATAAAACCCTAACTATCCCTAACTTTGCCAAAGTGGGCGGGGCATCCCACATCATGGTATGAAGTCCAACACTATGATATTATTCCCTAACTATCCCTAACTTTGCCAAAGTGGGCGGGGCATGGGCGGGGCATCCCACATCATGGTATGAAGTCCAACACTATGATATTATTCCCTAACTATCCCTAACTTTGCCAAAGTGGGCGGGGCATCCCACATCATGGTATAGAAGTCCAACACTATGATATAAGTCCCTAACTATCCCTAACCTAAAAACTTTGCCAAAGTGCATTATGGGACATTATATCGACATATGTGAAAACCAGACCTCTAGCTCACTCAGGAGGGGAGTTATGAATTCGTTCTGGCCACGAATGGCCGATCAAACAGAAACGTTAAGTAAACACTTGTCTCACCGAGATGTTCCACATATGTGAAAACCAGACCTCTAGCTCACAGCTAGGAGGGGTGTTATGAGTTCTCTGCACTTACGAATGGCCGATCAAGCCGAAACGTTGGGTAAACACTTGTCTCACCAAGATGTTGCACATATGTGAAAACCAGACCTCTAGCTCACTCAGGAGGGGAGTTATAAGTAATGAGCTTAAGTCAAAGTGGGCGGAGCTTAAATCAAAGTGGGCGGAGCTTAAATCAAAGTGGGCGGAGCTTAAATCAAAGGAGTCCAGCTTCCTGTATATTATAATGCATGGAGTCCAGTTTATGGTATAAATCATAGGAGTCCAGCTTCCTGTATATTATAATGCATGGAGTCCAGTTTATGGTATAAATCATAGTAAAGTGGGCGGAGCTTAAATCAAAGTGGGCGGAGCTTAAATCAAAGTGGGCGGAGCTTAAATCAAAGTGGGAGGGGCTTAAATCAAAGTGGGAGGGGCTTAAATCAAAGTGGGCGGAGCTTAAATCAAAGTGGGAGGGGCTTAAATCAAAGTGGGCGGAGCTTAAATCAAAGTGGGCGGAGCTTAAATCAAAGTGGGCGGAGCTTAAATCAAAGGAGTCCAGCTTCCTGTATATTATAATGCATGGAGTCCAGTTTATGGTATAAATCATAGGAGTCCAGCTTCCTGTATATTATAATGCATGGAGTCCAGTTTATGGTATAAATCATAGTAAAGTGGGCGGAGCTTAAATCAAAGTGGGCGGAGCTTAAATCAAAGTGGGCGGAGCTTAAATCAAAGTGGGCGGAGCTTAAATCAAAGTGGGAGGGGCTTAAATCAAAGTGGGCGGAGCTTAAATCAAAGTGGGAGGGGCTTAAATCAAAGTGGGCGGAGCTTAAATCAAAGTGGGAGGGGCTTAAATCAAAGGGTTAGCATGGAGTTCAGTTTAGGGTATAAATCATAGGAGTCCAGCTTCCTGTATATTATAATGCATGGAGTCCAGTTTATGGTATAAATCATAGGAGTCCAGCTTCCTGTATATTATAATGCATGGAGTCCAGTTTATGGTATAAATCATAGTAAAGTGGGCGGAGCTTAAATCAAAGTGGGCGGAGCTTAAATCAAAGTGGGCGGAGCTTAAATCAAAGTGGGAGGGGCTTAAATCAAAGTGGGCGGAGCTTAAATCAAAGGAGTCCAGCTTCCTGTATATTATAATGCATGGAGTCCAGTTTATGGTATAAATCATAGGAGTCCAGCTTCCTGTATATTATAATGCATGGAGTCCAGTTTATGGTATAAATCATAGTAATTAGTGTGATTTATAATCAGTATATAATATATAATGTATATAATATATAATCAGTATTAATTAGTAATCATACTAATTAGGAGTCCTAATTAAATAAGGGTCCTTATTAAATAAGGGTTATTTACCTTGGGTAAACTAAGCGCTCAATTTAGTCACTCACTATTCGCCTACCCCTCCCCCACTCAGCCGTTTAACATTGGCGACCTCCGGAAGTTTAGGCTCACTTTTGGGACACTTCCTATGTAGCCAGGGGCACAAAAAAACACACACGCCATCACTGGGATGCCAGCTTTCATCCAAAAGTGATTTCAAGTCTCTAGCCCAATTTATCACCAAACAGCGCTCAATTTAGTCACTCACTATTCGCCTCCCCACTCAGCCGTTTAACATTGGCGACCTCCGGAAGTTTAGGCTCACTTTTGGGACACTTCCTATGTAGCCAGGGGCACAAAAAAAGACACACGCCATCACTGGGATGCCAGCTTTCATCCAAAAGTGATTTCAAGTCTCTAGCCCAATTTATCACCAAACAGCGCTCAATTTAGTCACTCACTATTCGCCTCCCCACTCAGCCGTTTAACATTGGCGACCTCCGGAAGTTTAGGCTCACTTTTGGGACACTTCCTATGTAGCCAGGGGCACAGAAATACACACACGCCATCACTGGGATGCCAGCTTTCATCCAAAAGTGATTTCAAGTCTCTAGCCCAATTTATCACCAAACAGCACTCAATTTAGTCACTCACTACCCCTCCCCACTCAGCCGTTTAACATTGGCGACCTCCTGAACTTTAGGCTCACCTTTGGGACACTTCCTATGTAGCCAGGGGCACAGAAACAGACACACACCATCAGTGGGATGCCAGCTTTCATCCAAAATTGTTTTCAAGTCTCTAGCCCATTGTATGGCCCCCCTGCTGACCGAAAAGTTACTCAAATTACTCAAATTCAGGCTTCTCGGCCTAGGCCGGTTCAGGTCAAAGTACCGCTGTGTCTCAACCGTACGAGCCACAGACGCCGTTCTAATATTTCCTGAATCGGCTCGGGCCCGCCGAACACATATCCGAGCCCCGACTCGGTTGCGGCGCCCCCTGTTGCCAGAATTCATAACTCCCCTCCTGAGTGAGCTAGAGGTCTGGTTTTCACATATGTCCAACATCTTGGTGAGACAAGTGTTTACCCAGAGTTTCGGCTTGATCGGCCATTCGTGGCCCAAACGGGGAGCTTTGAAGTAAGTGCGAAATCCGTAACTAAAGGGGGCGCCACGGAGCGACCGTTTGAGCTAGCGCCTCGAAACTCGGGGCACGCGACTGGACCCCTGTGACGCTTCACGGTGCCGATTTTGGGGTGACTGGGACTTTCTGGCACCGAGTTCTGGTTTTCATCCTAAGGCTTCAACATAGGGTACACCTGTGTACACCCTAGGTAGGTCCGGTTTGTTGGCAAATGACAAAATGCAAAACTCGGCCCCGGAGCCACCCAGGTGCCTGAAAATTGGCACGGTGAAGTGGCCCGATGCCTTGGACACGCACAGTGAGTTTTGAGGCGCTAGCTCAAAAGGCCGCCGCACAGCGCCCCCTGGAACAGCAAGAACTTTTTTTTTTTTTTTTTTTTATACACACACACACACAGAC
>NW_027662981.1:15000-30000 GCF_963989245.1 Nansenia antarctica
GACACACACACAGACACAGACACACACACACACACAGACACACACACACACAGACACACACACACACACACACAGAGAGCTCATTACTTATAACTCCCCTCCTGAGTGAGCTAGAGGTCTGGTTTTCACATATGTGGAACATCTTGGTGAGACAAGTGTTTACCCAACGTTTCGGCTTGATTGGCCATTCGTAAGTGCAGAGAACTCATAACACCCCTCCTAGCTGTGAGCTAGAGGTCTGGTTTTCACATATGTCGAACATCTCGGTGAGACAAGTGTTTACTTAACGTTTCTGCTTGATCGGCCATTCGTGGCCAGAACGAATTCATAACTCCCCTCCTGAGTGAGCTAGAGGTCTGGTTTTCACATATGTCGATATAATGTCCCATAATGCACTTTGGAATTTTTTTTAGGTTAGGGTGTTTAGGGATTTATACCATAGTGTTGGACTTCTTTACCATGATGTGGGATGCCCCACGCCCACTTTGGCAAAGTTTTTAGGTTAGGGTTAGTTAGGGATTTATATCATAGTGTTGGACTTCTATACCATGATGTGGGATGCCCCGCCCATGCCCCGCCCACTTTGGCAAAGTTAGGGTTAGTTAGGGATTTATATCATAGTATTGGACTTCTATACCATGATGTGGGATGCCCCGCCCATGCCCCGCCCACTTTGGCAAAGTTAGGGTTAGTTAGGGAATAATATCATAGTATTGTACTTCCGGGTTCATAATGTGGGACGCGGGGGGACTCTGGCGACTCTAGCTGGTCATCTGGGTGTATTACAGAAAATCCAGGTTTGTGTATAGGGTATACGAATCCGGATTTTCGCATTTTAACATTACTGCAGTTGGATGTTGGCGGATAACGGTATGTAACATCCAGCTTTATGTATATGCCTATGGCAAAAGTCCAACATTTGGATGTAAAATGATAACCCTAACCCTAACCCTAACCCTAACCCTAACCCTAACCCTAACCCTAACCCTAACCCTAACCCTAACCCTAACCCTAACCCTAACCCTAACCCTAACCCTAACCCTAACCCTAACCCTAACCCTAACCCTAACCCTAACCCTAACCCTAACCCTAACCCTAACCCTAACCCTAACCCTAACCCTAACCCTAACCCTAACCCTAACCCTAACCCTAACCCTAACCCTAACCCTAACCCTAACCCTAACCCTAACCCTAACCCTAACCCTAACCCTAACCCTAACCCTAACCCTAACCCTAACCCTAACCCTAACCCTAACCCTAACCCTAACCCTAACCCTAACCCTAACCCTAACCCTAACCCTAACCCTAACCCTAACCCTAACCCTAACCCTAACCCTAACCCTAACCCTAACCCTAACCCTAACCCTAACCCTAACCCTAACCCTAACCCTAACCCTAACCCTAACCCTAACCCTAACCCTAACCCTAACCCTAACCCTAACCCTAACCCTAACCCTAACCCTAACCCTAACCCTAACCCTAACCCTAACCCTAACCCTAACCCTAACCCTAACCCTAACCCTAACCCTAACCCTAACCCTAACCCTAACCCTAACCCTAACCCTAACCCTAACCCTAACCCTAACCCTAACCCTAACCCTAACCCTAACCCTAACCCTAACCCTAACCCTAACCCTAACCCTAACCCTAACCCTAACCCTAACCCTAACCCTAACCCTAACCCTAACCCTAACCCTAACCCTAACCCTAACCCTAACCCTAACCCTAACCCTAACCCTAACCCTAACCCTAACCCTAACCCTAACCCTAACCCTAACCCTAACCCTAACCCTAACCCTAACCCTAACCCTAACCCTAACCCTAACCCTAACCCTAACCCTAACCCTAACCCTAACCCTAACCCTAACCCTAACCCTAACCCTAACCCTAACCCTAACCCTAACCCTAACCCTAACCCTAACCCTAACCCTAACCCTAACCCTAACCCTAACCCTAACCCTAACCCTAACCCTAACCCTAACCCTAACCCTAACCCTAACCCTAACCCTAACCCTAACCCTAACCCTAACCCTAACCCTAACCCTAACCCTAACCCTAACCCTAACCCTAACCCTAACCCTAACCCTAACCCTAACCCTAACCCTAACCCTAACCCTAACCCTAACCCTAACCCTAACCCTAACCCTAACCCTAACCCTAACCCTAACCCTAACCCTAACCCTAACCCTAACCCTAACCCTAACCCTAACCCTAACCCTAACCCTAACCCTAACCCTAACCCTAACCCTAACCCTAACCCTAACCCTAACCCTAACCCTAACCCTAACCCTAACCCTAACCCTAACCCTAACCCTAACCCTAACCCTAACCCTAACCCTAACCCTAACCCTAACCCTAACCCTAACCCTAACCCTAACCCTAACCCTAACCCTAACCCTAACCCTAACCCTAACCCTAACCCTAACCCTAACCCTAACCCTAACCCTAACCCTAACCCTAACCCTAACCCTAACCCTAACCCTAACCCTAACCCTAACCCTAACCCTAACCCTAACCCTAACCCTAACCCTAACCCTAACCCTAACCCTAACCCTAACCCTAACCCTAACCCTAACCCTAACCCTAACCCTAACCCTAACCCTAACCCTAACCCTAACCCTAACCCTAACCCTAACCCTAACCCTAACCCTAACCCTAACCCTAACCCTAACCCTAACCCTAACCCTAACCCTAACCCTAACCCTAACCCTAACCCTAACCCTAACCCTAACCCTAACCCTAACCCTAACCCTAACCCTAACCCTAACCCTAACCCTAACCCTAACCCTAACCCTAACCCTAACCCTAACCCTAACCCTAACCCTAACCCTAACCCTAACCCTAACCCTAACCCTAACCCTAACCCTAACCCTAACCCTAACCCTAACCCTAACCCTAACCCTAACCCTAACCCTAACCCTAACCCTAACCCTAACCCTAACCCTAACCCTAACCCTAACCCTAACCCTAACCCTAACCCTAACCCTAACCCTAACCCTAACCCTAACCCTAACCCTAACCCTAACCCTAACCCTAACCCTAACCCTAACCCTAACCCTAACCCTAACCCTAACCCTAACCCTAACCCTAACCCTAACCCTAACCCTAACCCTAACCCTAACCCTAACCCTAACCCTAACCCTAACCCTAACCCTAACCCTAACCCTAACCCTAACCCTAACCCTAACCCTAACCCTAACCCTAACCCTAACCCTAACCCTAACCCTAACCCTAACCCTAACCCTAACCCTAACCCTAACCCTAACCCTAACCCTAACCCTAACCCTAACCCTAACCCTAACCCTAACCCTAACCCTAACCCTAACCCTAACCCTAACCCTAACCCTAACCCTAACCCTAACCCTAACCCTAACCCTAACCCTAACCCTAACCCTAACCCTAACCCTAACCCTAACCCTAACCCTAACCCTAACCCTAACCCTAACCCTAACCCTAACCCTAACCCTAACCCTAACCCTAACCCTAACCCTAACCCTAACCCTAACCCTAACCCTAACCCTAACCCTAACCCTAACCCTAACCCTAACCCTAACCCTAACCCTAACCCTAACCCTAACCCTAACCCTAACCCTAACCCTAACCCTAACCCTAACCCTAACCCTAACCCTAACCCTAACCCTAACCCTAACCCTAACCCTAACCCTAACCCTAACCCTAACCCTAACCCTAACCCTAACCCTAACCCTAACCCTAACCCTAACCCTAACCCTAACCCTAACCCTAACCCTAACCCTAACCCTAACCCTAACCCTAACCCTAACCCTAACCCTAACCCTAACCCTAACCCTAACCCTAACCCTAACCCTAACCCTAACCCTAACCCTAACCCTAACCCTAACCCTAACCCTAACCCTAACCCTAACCCTAACCCTAACCCTAACCCTAACCCTAACCCTAACCCTAACCCTAACCCTAACCCTAACCCTAACCCTAACCCTAACCCTAACCCTAACCCTAACCCTAACCCTAACCCTAACCCTAACCCTAACCCTAACCCTAACCCTAACCCTAACCCTAACCCTAACCCTAACCCTAACCCTAACCCTAACCCTAACCCTAACCCTAACCCTAACCCTAACCCTAACCCTAACCCTAACCCTAACCCTAACCCTAACCCTAACCCTAACCCTAACCCTAACCCTAACCCTAACCCTAACCCTAACCCTAACCCTAACCCTAACCCTAACCCTAACCCTAACCCTAACCCTAACCCTAACCCTAACCCTAACCCTAACCCTAACCCTAACCCTAACCCTAACCCTAACCCTAACCCTAACCCTAACCCTAACCCTAACCCTAACCCTAACCCTAACCCTAACCCTAACCCTAACCCTAACCCTAACCCTAACCCTAACCCTAACCCTAACCCTAACCCTAACCCTAACCCTAACCCTAACCCTAACCCTAACCCTAACCCTAACCCTAACCCTAACCCTAACCCTAACCCTAACCCTAACCCTAACCCTAACCCTAACCCTAACCCTAACCCTAACCCTAACCCTAACCCTAACCCTAACCCTAACCCTAACCCTAACCCTAACCCTAACCCTAACCCTAACCCTAACCCTAACCCTAACCCTAACCCTAACCCTAACCCTAACCCTAACCCTAACCCTAACCCTAACCCTAACCCTAACCCTAACCCTAACCCTAACCCTAACCCTAACCCTAACCCTAACCCTAACCCTAACCCTAACCCTAACCCTAACCCTAACCCTAACCCTAACCCTAACCCTAACCCTAACCCTAACCCTAACCCTAACCCTAACCCTAACCCTAACCCTAACCCTAACCCTAACCCTAACCCTAACCCTAACCCTAACCCTAACCCTAACCCTAACCCTAACCCTAACCCTAACCCTAACCCTAACCCTAACCCTAACCCTAACCCTAACCCTAACCCTAACCCTAACCCTAACCCTAACCCTAACCCTAACCCTAACCCTAACCCTAACCCTAACCCTAACCCTAACCCTAACCCTAACCCTAACCCTAACCCTAACCCTAACCCTAACCCTAACCCTAACCCTAACCCTAACCCTAACCCTAACCCTAACCCTAACCCTAACCCTAACCCTAACCCTAACCCTAACCCTAACCCTAACCCTAACCCTAACCCTAACCCTAACCCTAACCCTAACCCTAACCCTAACCCTAACCCTAACCCTAACCCTAACCCTAACCCTAACCCTAACCCTAACCCTAACCCTAACCCTAACCCTAACCCTAACCCTAACCCTAACCCTAACCCTAACCCTAACCCTAACCCTAACCCTAACCCTAACCCTAACCCTAACCCTAACCCTAACCCTAACCCTAACCCTAACCCTAACCCTAACCCTAACCCTAACCCTAACCCTAACCCTAACCCTAACCCTAACCCTAACCCTAACCCTAACCCTAACCCTAACCCTAACCCTAACCCTAACCCTAACCCTAACCCTAACCCTAACCCTAACCCTAACCCTAACCCTAACCCTAACCCTAACCCTAACCCTAACCCTAACCCTAACCCTAACCCTAACCCTAACCCTAACCCTAACCCTAACCCTAACCCTAACCCTAACCCTAACCCTAACCCTAACCCTAACCCTAACCCTAACCCTAACCCTAACCCTAACCCTAACCCTAACCCTAACCCTAACCCTAACCCTAACCCTAACCCTAACCCTAACCCTAACCCTAACCCTAACCCTAACCCTAACCCTAACCCTAACCCTAACCCTAACCCTAACCCTAACCCTAACCCTAACCCTAACCCTAACCCTAACCCTAACCCTAACCCTAACCCTAACCCTAACCCTAACCCTAACCCTAACCCTAACCCTAACCCTAACCCTAACCCTAACCCTAACCCTAACCCTAACCCTAACCCTAACCCTAACCCTAACCCTAACCCTAACCCTAACCCTAACCCTAACCCTAACCCTAACCCTAACCCTAACCCTAACCCTAACCCTAACCCTAACCCTAACCCTAACCCTAACCCTAACCCTAACCCTAACCCTAACCCTAACCCTAACCCTAACCCTAACCCTAACCCTAACCCTAACCCTAACCCTAACCCTAACCCTAACCCTAACCCTAACCCTAACCCTAACCCTAACCCTAACCCTAACCCTAACCCTAACCCTAACCCTAACCCTAACCCTAACCCTAACCCTAACCCTAACCCTAACCCTAACCCTAACCCTAACCCTAACCCTAACCCTAACCCTAACCCTAACCCTAACCCTAACCCTAACCCTAACCCTAACCCTAACCCTAACCCTAACCCTAACCCTAACCCTAACCCTAACCCTAACCCTAACCCTAACCCTAACCCTAACCCTAACCCTAACCCTAACCCTAACCCTAACCCTAACCCTAACCCTAACCCTAACCCTAACCCTAACCCTAACCCTAACCCTAACCCTAACCCTAACCCTAACCCTAACCCTAACCCTAACCCTAACCCTAACCCTAACCCTAACCCTAACCCTAACCCTAACCCTAACCCTAACCCTAACCCTAACCCTAACCCTAACCCTAACCCTAACCCTAACCCTAACCCTAACCCTAACCCTAACCCTAACCCTAACCCTAACCCTAACCCTAACCCTAACCCTAACCCTAACCCTAACCCTAACCCTAACCCTAACCCTAACCCTAACCCTAACCCTAACCCTAACCCTAACCCTAACCCTAACCCTAACCCTAACCCTAACCCTAACCCTAACCCTAACCCTAACCCTAACCCTAACCCTAACCCTAACCCTAACCCTAACCCTAACCCTAACCCTAACCCTAACCCTAACCCTAACCCTAACCCTAACCCTAACCCTAACCCTAACCCTAACCCTAACCCTAACCCTAACCCTAACCCTAACCCTAACCCTAACCCTAACCCTAACCCTAACCCTAACCCTAACCCTAACCCTAACCCTAACCCTAACCCTAACCCTAACCCTAACCCTAACCCTAACCCTAACCCTAACCCTAACCCTAACCCTAACCCTAACCCTAACCCTAACCCTAACCCTAACCCTAACCCTAACCCTAACCCTAACCCTAACCCTAACCCTAACCCTAACCCTAACCCTAACCCTAACCCTAACCCTAACCCTAACCCTAACCCTAACCCTAACCCTAACCCTAACCCTAACCCTAACCCTAACCCTAACCCTAACCCTAACCCTAACCCTAACCCTAACCCTAACCCTAACCCTAACCCTAACCCTAACCCTAACCCTAACCCTAACCCTAACCCTAACCCTAACCCTAACCCTAACCCTAACCCTAACCCTAACCCTAACCCTAACCCTAACCCTAACCCTAACCCTAACCCTAACCCTAACCCTAACCCTAACCCTAACCCTAACCCTAACCCTAACCCTAACCCTAACCCTAACCCTAACCCTAACCCTAACCCTAACCCTAACCCTAACCCTAACCCTAACCCTAACCCTAACCCTAACCCTAACCCTAACCCTAACCCTAACCCTAACCCTAACCCTAACCCTAACCCTAACCCTAACCCTAACCCTAACCCTAACCCTAACCCTAACCCTAACCCTAACCCTAACCCTAACCCTAACCCTAACCCTAACCCTAACCCTAACCCTAACCCTAACCCTAACCCTAACCCTAACCCTAACCCTAACCCTAACCCTAACCCTAACCCTAACCCTAACCCTAACCCTAACCCTAACCCTAACCCTAACCCTAACCCTAACCCTAACCCTAACCCTAACCCTAACCCTAACCCTAACCCTAACCCTAACCCTAACCCTAACCCTAACCCTAACCCTAACCCTAACCCTAACCCTAACCCTAACCCTAACCCTAACCCTAACCCTAACCCTAACCCTAACCCTAACCCTAACCCTAACCCTAACCCTAACCCTAACCCTAACCCTAACCCTAACCCTAACCCTAACCCTAACCCTAACCCTAACCCTAACCCTAACCCTAACCCTAACCCTAACCCTAACCCTAACCCTAACCCTAACCCTAACCCTAACCCTAACCCTAACCCTAACCCTAACCCTAACCCTAACCCTAACCCTAACCCTAACCCTAACCCTAACCCTAACCCTAACCCTAACCCTAACCCTAACCCTAACCCTAACCCTAACCCTAACCCTAACCCTAACCCTAACCCTAACCCTAACCCTAACCCTAACCCTAACCCTAACCCTAACCCTAACCCTAACCCTAACCCTAACCCTAACCCTAACCCTAACCCTAACCCTAACCCTAACCCTAACCCTAACCCTAACCCTAACCCTAACCCTAACCCTAACCCTAACCCTAACCCTAACCCTAACCCTAACCCTAACCCTAACCCTAACCCTAACCCTAACCCTAACCCTAACCCTAACCCTAACCCTAACCCTAACCCTAACCCTAACCCTAACCCTAACCCTAACCCTAACCCTAACCCTAACCCTAACCCTAACCCTAACCCTAACCCTAACCCTAACCCTAACCCTAACCCTAACCCTAACCCTAACCCTAACCCTAACCCTAACCCTAACCCTAACCCTAACCCTAACCCTAACCCTAACCCTAACCCTAACCCTAACCCTAACCCTAACCCTAACCCTAACCCTAACCCTAACCCTAACCCTAACCCTAACCCTAACCCTAACCCTAACCCTAACCCTAACCCTAACCCTAACCCTAACCCTAACCCTAACCCTAACCCTAACCCTAACCCTAACCCTAACCCTAACCCTAACCCTAACCCTAACCCTAACCCTAACCCTAACCCTAACCCTAACCCTAACCCTAACCCTAACCCTAACCCTAACCCTAACCCTAACCCTAACCCTAACCCTAACCCTAACCCTAACCCTAACCCTAACCCTAACCCTAACCCTAACCCTAACCCTAACCCTAACCCTAACCCTAACCCTAACCCTAACCCTAACCCTAACCCTAATTAGGGTTTACTAGGGATTTCTATACATAAAGTTGGATGCCAAAATCCAACATTTAGATTATTTATTCTAATAAATCATAATCATAATATTAATTTTTTTTTTTATTTGTTTCGGAATCGGATTTGCCTGCTGGTAATTTAGCCATTAAAAATTTTTACTTTCCGACCTTCCTATAAAAACTTGTTTCTCTGCAGTAAGTCAGCCAGTGCTCTTGGTGGTGTACTTTCTTGGTCGTCTATGGGGGTCCAACATACAGTATGGAAGTACAATTATTGGTATATAAACCCCTAACTATCCCTAACTTTGCCAAAGTGGGCGGGGCATCCCACATCATGGTATAGAGTCCAACACTATGATATTATTCCCTAACTAACCCTAACTTTGCCAAAGTGGGCGGGGCATGGGCGGGGCATCCCACATCATGGTATAGAAGTCCAACACTATGATATTATTCCCTAACTATCCCTAACTTTGCCAAAGTGGGCGGGGCATCCCACATCATGGTATAGAAGTCCAACACTATGATATAAGTCCCTAACTATCCCTAACCTAAAAACTTTGCCAAAGTGCATTATGGGACATTATATCGACATATGTGAAAACCAGACCTCTAGCTCACTCAGGAGGGGAGTTATGAATTCGTTCTGGCCACGAATGGCCGATCAAGCAGAAACGTTAAGTAAACACTTGTCTCACCGAGATGTTCCACATATGTGAAAACCAGACCTCTAGCTCACAGCTAGGAGGGGTGTTATGAGTTCTCTGCACTTACGAATGGCCGATCAAGCCGAAACGTTGGGTAAACACTTGTCTCACCAAGATGTTGCACATATGTGAAAACCAGACCTCTAGCTCACTCAGGAGGGGAGTTATAAGTAATGAGCTTAAGTCAAAGTGGGCGGAGCTTAAATCAAAGTGGGCGGAGCTTAAATCAAAGTGGGCGGAGCTTAAATCAAAGGAGTCCAGCTTCCTGTATATTATAATGCATGGAGTCCAGTTTATGGTATAAATCATAGGAGTCCAGCTTCCTGTATATTATAATGCATGGAGTCCAGTTTATGGTATAAATCATAGTAAAGTGGGCGGAGCTTAAATCAAAGTGGGCGGAGCTTAAATCAAAGTGGGCGGAGCTTAAATCAAAGTGGGAGGGGCTTAAATCAAAGTGGGCGGAGCTTAAATCAAAGTGGGAGGGGCTTAAATCAAAGTGGGCGGAGCTTAAATCAAAGTGGGAGGGGCTTAAATCAAAGTGGGCGGAGCTTAAATCAAAGGAGTCCAGCTTCCTGTATATTATAATGCATGGAGTCCAGTTTATGGTATAAATCATAGGAGTCCAGCTTCCTGTATATTATAATGCATGGAGTCCAGTTTATGGTATAAATCATAGTAAAGTGGGCGGAGCTTAAATCAAAGTGGGCGGAGCTTAAATCAAAGTGGGCGGAGCTTAAATCAAAGTGGGAGGGGCTTAAACCAAAGGGTTAGCATGGAGTTCAGTTTATGGTATAAATCATAGTAAAGTGGGCGGAGCTTAAATCAAAGTGGGAGGGGCTTAAATCAAAGTGGGCGGAGCTTAAATCAAAGGAGTCCAGCTTCCTGTATATTATAATGCATGGAGTCCAGTTTATGGTATAAATCATAGGAGTCCAGCTTCCTGTATATTATAATGCATGGAGTCCAGTTTATGGTATAAATCATAGTAATTAGTGTGATTTATAATCAGTATATAATATATAATGTATATAATATATAATCAGTATTAATTAGTAATCATACTAATTAGGAGTCCTAATTAAATAAGGGTCCTTATTAAATAAGGGTTATTTACGTTGGGTAAACTAAGCGCTCAATTGAGTCACTCACTATTCGCCTACCCCTCCCCCACTCAGCCGTTTAACATTGGCGACCTCCGGAAGTTTAGGCTCACTTTTGGGACACTTCCTATGTAGCCAGGGGCACAAAAAAACACACACGCCATCACTGGGATGCCAGCTTTCATCCAAAAGTGATTTCAAGTCTCTAGCCCAATTTATCACCAAACAGCGCTCAATTTAGTCACTCACTATTCGCCTCCCCACTCAGCCGTTTAACATTGGCGACCTCCGGAAGTTTAGGCTCACTTTTGGGACACTTCCTATGTAGCCAGGGGCACAGAAATAGACACACGCCATCACTGGGATGCCAGCTTTCATCCAAAAGTGATTTCAAGTCTCTAGCCCAATTTATCACCAAACAGCACTCAATTTAGTCACTCACTACCCCTCCCCACTCAGCCGTTTAACATTGGCGACCTCCTGAACTTTAGGCTCACCTTTGGGACACTTCCTATGTAGCCAGGGGCACACAAAAAGACACACGCCATCACTGGGATGCCAGCTTTCATCCAAAAGTGATTTCAAGTCTCTAGCCCAATTTACCACCAAACAGCACTCAATTTAGTCACTCACTATTCGCCTCCCCACTCAGCCGTTTAACATTGGCGACCTCCGGAAGTTTAGGCTCACTTTTGGGACACTTCCTATGTAGCCAGGGGCACAGAAATACACACACGCCATCACTGGGATGCCAGCTTTCATCCAAAAGTGATTTCAAGTCTCTAGCCCAATTTATCACCAAACAGCACTCAATTTAGTCACTCACTACCCCTCCCCACTCAGCCGTTTAACATTGGCGACCTCCTGAACTTTAGGCTCACCTTTGGGACACTTCCTATGTAGCCAGGGGCACAGAAAGAGACACACACCATCAGTGGGATGCCAGCTTTCAGACAAAATTGTTTTCAAGTCTCTAGCCCATTGTATGGCCCCCCCGCTGACCGAAAAGTTACTCAAATTACTCAAATTCAGGCTTCTCGGCCTAGGCCGGTTCAGGTCAAAGTACCGCTGTGTCTCAACCGTACGAGCCACAGACGCCGTTCTAATATTTCCTGAATCGGCTCGGGCCCGCCGAACACATATCCGAGCCCCGACTCGGTTGCGGCGCCCCCTGTTGCCAGAATTCATAACTCCCCTCCTGAGTGAGCTAGAGGTCTGTTTTTTTTTTGCCTAGCAGAAAAAACTTGACAGAGTATGGGTGCCAAGCCCCTTACGAATGACCTCGTCGAAAACGGTGCGTCTCTGCGCCTCGGAACGGCCGCGCTGACCGAAAAGCATTGAAAAATTACTCAAATTCAGGCTTCTCGGCCTAGGCCGGTTCAGGTAAAGTACCGCTGTGTCTCAACCGTACTAGCCACAGACGCCGTTCTAATATTTCCTGAATCGGCTCGGGCCCGCCGAACACATATCCGAGCCCCGACTCGGTTGCGGCGCCCCCTGTTGCCAGAATTCATAACTCCCCTCCTGAGTGAGCTAGAGGTCTGGTTTTCACATATGTCCAACATCTTGGTGAGACAAGTGTTTACCCAGAGTTTCGGCTTGATCGGCCATTCGTGGCCCAAACGGGGAGCTTTGAAGTAAGTGCAAAATCCGTAACTAAAGGGGGCGCCACGGAGCGACCGTTTGAGCTAGCGCCTCGAAACTCGGGGCACGCGACTGGACCCCTGTGACGGTTCACGGTGCCGATTTTGGGGTGACTGGGACTTTCTGGCACCGAGTTCTGGTTTTCATCCTAAGGCTTCAACATAGGGTACACCTGTGTACACCCTAGGTAGGTCCGGTTTGTTGGCAAATGAGAAAATGCAAAACTCGGCCCCGGAGCCACCCAGGTGCCTGAAAATTGGCACGGTGAAGTGGCCCGATGCCTTGGACACGCACAGTGAGTTTTGAGGCGCTAGCTCAAAAGGCCGCCGCACAGCGCCCCCTGGAACAGCAAGAACTTTTTTTTTTTTTTTTTTTTATACACACACACACAGACACACACACACACACACACACACACACACAGAGAGAGAGAGTTATACACACACACACACACACACAGACACACACACACACACACACACACAGACACACACACACAGACACAGACACACACACACACAGACACACACACACACACACACACAGAGAGCTCATTACTTATAACTCCCCTCCTGAGTGAGCTAGAGGTCTGGTTTTCACATATGTCGATATAATGTCCCATAATGCACTTTGGAATTTTTTTTAGGTTAGGGTGTTTAGGGATTTATACCATAGTGTTGGACTTCTTTACCATGATGTGATGTGGGATGCCCCACGCCCACTTTGGCAAAGTTTTTAGGTTAGGGTGTTTAGGGATTTATATCATAGTGTTGGACTTCTATACCATGATGTGGGATGCCCCGCCCATGCCCCGCCCACTTTGGCAAAGTTTTTAGGTTAGGGTTAGTTAGGGATTTATATCATAGTGTTGGATTACCATGATGTGGGATGCCTCAAGCTCAAGAGCTCAATTTAGTCACTCACTATTCGCCTACCCCTCCCCCACTCAGCCGTTTAACATTGGCGACCTCCGGAAGTTTAGGCTCACTTTTGGGACACTTCCTATGTAGCCAGGGTCACAAAAAAACACACACGCCATCACTGGGATGCCAGCTTTCATCCAAAAGTGATTTCAAGTCTCTAGCCCAATTTATCACCAAACAGCGCTCAATTTAGTCACTCACTATTCGCCTCCCCACTCAGCCGTTTAACATTGGCGACCTCCGGAAGTTTAGGCTCACTTTTGGGACACTTCCTATGTAGCCAGGGGCACAGAAAGAGACACACGCCATCACTGGGATGCCAGCTTTCATCCAAAAGTGATTTCAAGTCTCTAGCCCAATTTATCACCAAACAGCACTCAATTTAGTCACTCACTACCCCTCCCCACTCAGCCGTTTAACATTGGCGACCTCCTGAACTTTAGGCTCACCTTTGGGACACTTCCTATGTAGCCAGGGGCACAAAAAAAGACACACACCATCAGTGGGATGCCAGCTTTCAGACAAAATTGTTTTCAAGTCTCTAGCCCATTGTATGGCCCCCTCGCTGACCGAAAAGCATTGAAAAATTACTCAAATTCAGGCTTCTCGGCCTAGGCCGGTTCAGGTAAAGTACCGCTGTGTCTCAACCGTACGAGCCACAGACGCCGTTCTAATATTTCCTGAATCGGCTCGGGCCCGCCGAACACATATCCGAGCCCCGACTCGGTTGCGGCGCCCCCTGTTGCCAGAATTCATAACTCCCCTCCTGAGTGAGCTAGAGGTCTGTTTTTTTTTGCCTAGCAGAAAAAACTTGACAGAGTATGGGTGCCAAGCCCCTTACGAATGACCTCGTCGAAAACGGTGCGTCTCTGCGCCTCGGAACGGCCGCGCTGACCGAAAAGCATTTAAAAATTACTCAAATTCAGGCTTCTCGGCCTAGGCCGGTTCAGGTAAAGTACCGCTGTGTCTCAACCGTACTAGCCACAGACGCCGTTCTAATATTTCCTGAATCGGCTCGGGCCCGCCGAACACATATCCGAGCCCCGACTCGGTTGCGGCGCCCCCTGTTGCCAGAATTCATAACTCCCCTCCTGAGTGAGCTAGAGGTCTGTTTTTTTTTGCCTAGCAGAAAAAACTTGACAGAGTATGGGTGCCAAGCCCCTTACGAATGACCTCGTCGAAAACGGTGCGTCTCTGCGCCTCGGAACGGCCGCGCTGACCGAAAAGCATTTAAAAATTACTCAAATTCAGGCTTCTCGGCCTAGGCCGGTTCAGGTAAAGTACCGCTGTGTCTCAACCGTACTAGCCACAGACGCCGTTCTAATATTTCCTGAATCGTCTCGGGCCCGCCGAACACATATCCGAGCCCCGACTCGGTTGCGGCGCCCCCTGTTGCCATAATTCATAACTCCCCTCCTGAGTGAGCTAGAGGTCTGGTTTTCACATATGTCCAACATCTTGGTGAGACAAGTGTTTACCCAGAGTTTCGGCTTGATCGGCCATTCGTGGCCCAAACGGGGAGCTTTGAAGTAAGTGCAAAATCCGTAACTAAAGGGGGCGCCACGGAGCGACCGTTTGAGCTAGCGCCTCGAAACTCGGGGCACGCGACTGGACCCCTGTGACGGTTCACGGTGCCGATTTTGGGGTGACTGGGACTTTCTGGCACCGAGTTCTGGT
>NW_027662981.1:32500-37500 GCF_963989245.1 Nansenia antarctica
TAACCCTAACCCTAACCCTAACCCTAACCCTAACCCTAACCCTAACCCTAACCCTAACCCTAACCCTAACCCTAACCCTAACCCTAACCCTAACCCTAACCCTAACCCTAACCCTAACCCTAACCCTAACCCTAACCCTAACCCTAACCCTAACCCTAACCCTAACCCTAACCCTAACCCTAACCCTAACCCTAACCCTAACCCTAACCCTAACCCTAACCCTAACCCTAACCCTAACCCTAACCCTAACCCTAACCCTAACCCTAACCCTAACCCTAACCCTAACCCTAACCCTAACCCTAACCCTAACCCTAACCCTAACCCTAACCCTAACCCTAACCCTAACCCTAACCCTAACCCTAACCCTAACCCTAACCCTAACCCTAACCCTAACCCTAACCCTAACCCTAACCCTAACCCTAATTAGGGTTTACTAGGGATTTCTATACATAAAGTTGGATGCCAAAATCCAACATTTAGATTATTTATTCTAATAAATCATAATCATAATATTAAATTTTTTTTTTATTTGTTTCGGAATCGGATTTGCCTGCCGGTAATTTAGCCATTAAAAATTTTTACTTTCCGACCTTCCTATAAAAACTTGTTTCTCTGCAGTAAGTCAGCCAGTGCTCTTGATGGTGTATGTTTCTTGTTCCTATGGGGGTCCAACATACAGTATGGAAGTACAATTATTGGTATATAAAACCCTAACTATCCCTAACTTTGCCAAAGTGGGCGGGGCATCCCACATCATGGTATGAAGTCCAACACTATGATATTATTCCCTAACTATCCCTAACTTTGCCAAAGTGGGCGGGGCATGGGCGGGGCATCCCACATCATGGTATGAAGTCCAACACTATGATATTATTCCCTAACTATCCCTAACTTTGCCAAAGTGGGCGGGGCATCCCACATCATGGTATAGAAGTCCAACACTATGATATAAGTCCCTAACTATCCCTAACCTAAAAACTTTGCCAAAGTGCATTATGGGACATTATATCGACATATGTGAAAACCAGACCTCTAGCTCACTCAGGAGGGGAGTTATGAATTCGTTCTGGCCACGAATGGCCGATCAAACAGAAACGTTAAGTAAACACTTGTCTCACCGAGATGTTCCACATATGTGAAAACCAGACCTCTAGCTCACAGCTAGGAGGGGTGTTATGAGTTCTCTGCACTTACGAATGGCCGATCAAGCCGAAACGTTGGGTAAACACTTGTCTCACCAAGATGTTGCACATATGTGAAAACCAGACCTCTAGCTCACTCAGGAGGGGAGTTATAAGTAATGAGCTTAAGTCAAAGTGGGCGGAGCTTAAATCAAAGTGGGCGGAGCTTAAATCAAAGTGGGCGGAGCTTAAATCAAAGGAGTCCAGCTTCCTGTATATTATAATGCATGGAGTCCAGTTTATGGTATAAATCATAGGAGTCCAGCTTCCTGTATATTATAATGCATGGAGTCCAGTTTATGGTATAAATCATAGTAAAGTGGGCGGAGCTTAAATCAAAGTGGGCGGAGCTTAAATCAAAGTGGGCGGAGCTTAAATCAAAGTGGGAGGGGCTTAAATCAAAGTGGGAGGGGCTTAAATCAAAGTGGGCGGAGCTTAAATCAAAGTGGGAGGGGCTTAAATCAAAGTGGGCGGAGCTTAAATCAAAGTGGGCGGAGCTTAAATCAAAGTGGGCGGAGCTTAAATCAAAGGAGTCCAGCTTCCTGTATATTATAATGCATGGAGTCCAGTTTATGGTATAAATCATAGGAGTCCAGCTTCCTGTATATTATAATGCATGGAGTCCAGTTTATGGTATAAATCATAGTAAAGTGGGCGGAGCTTAAATCAAAGTGGGCGGAGCTTAAATCAAAGTGGGCGGAGCTTAAATCAAAGTGGGCGGAGCTTAAATCAAAGTGGGAGGGGCTTAAATCAAAGTGGGCGGAGCTTAAATCAAAGTGGGAGGGGCTTAAATCAAAGTGGGCGGAGCTTAAATCAAAGTGGGAGGGGCTTAAATCAAAGGGTTAGCATGGAGTTCAGTTTAGGGTATAAATCATAGGAGTCCAGCTTCCTGTATATTATAATGCATGGAGTCCAGTTTATGGTATAAATCATAGGAGTCCAGCTTCCTGTATATTATAATGCATGGAGTCCAGTTTATGGTATAAATCATAGTAAAGTGGGCGGAGCTTAAATCAAAGTGGGCGGAGCTTAAATCAAAGTGGGCGGAGCTTAAATCAAAGTGGGAGGGGCTTAAATCAAAGTGGGCGGAGCTTAAATCAAAGGAGTCCAGCTTCCTGTATATTATAATGCATGGAGTCCAGTTTATGGTATAAATCATAGGAGTCCAGCTTCCTGTATATTATAATGCATGGAGTCCAGTTTATGGTATAAATCATAGTAATTAGTGTGATTTATAATCAGTATATAATATATAATGTATATAATATATAATCAGTATTAATTAGTAATCATACTAATTAGGAGTCCTAATTAAATAAGGGTCCTTATTAAATAAGGGTTATTTACCTTGGGTAAACTAAGCGCTCAATTTAGTCACTCACTATTCGCCTACCCCTCCCCCACTCAGCCGTTTAACATTGGCGACCTCCGGAAGTTTAGGCTCACTTTTGGGACACTTCCTATGTAGCCAGGGGCACAAAAAAACACACACGCCATCACTGGGATGCCAGCTTTCATCCAAAAGTGATTTCAAGTCTCTAGCCCAATTTATCACCAAACAGCGCTCAATTTAGTCACTCACTATTCGCCTCCCCACTCAGCCGTTTAACATTGGCGACCTCCGGAAGTTTAGGCTCACTTTTGGGACACTTCCTATGTAGCCAGGGGCACAAAAAAAGACACACGCCATCACTGGGATGCCAGCTTTCATCCAAAAGTGATTTCAAGTCTCTAGCCCAATTTATCACCAAACAGCGCTCAATTTAGTCACTCACTATTCGCCTCCCCACTCAGCCGTTTAACATTGGCGACCTCCGGAAGTTTAGGCTCACTTTTGGGACACTTCCTATGTAGCCAGGGGCACAGAAATACACACACGCCATCACTGGGATGCCAGCTTTCATCCAAAAGTGATTTCAAGTCTCTAGCCCAATTTATCACCAAACAGCACTCAATTTAGTCACTCACTACCCCTCCCCACTCAGCCGTTTAACATTGGCGACCTCCTGAACTTTAGGCTCACCTTTGGGACACTTCCTATGTAGCCAGGGGCACAGAAACAGACACACACCATCAGTGGGATGCCAGCTTTCATCCAAAATTGTTTTCAAGTCTCTAGCCCATTGTATGGCCCCCCTGCTGACCGAAAAGTTACTCAAATTACTCAAATTCAGGCTTCTCGGCCTAGGCCGGTTCAGGTCAAAGTACCGCTGTGTCTCAACCGTACGAGCCACAGACGCCGTTCTAATATTTCCTGAATCGGCTCGGGCCCGCCGAACACATATCCGAGCCCCGACTCGGTTGCGGCGCCCCCTGTTGCCAGAATTCATAACTCCCCTCCTGAGTGAGCTAGAGGTCTGGTTTTCACATATGTCCAACATCTTGGTGAGACAAGTGTTTACCCAGAGTTTCGGCTTGATCGGCCATTCGTGGCCCAAACGGGGAGCTTTGAAGTAAGTGCGAAATCCGTAACTAAAGGGGGCGCCACGGAGCGACCGTTTGAGCTAGCGCCTCGAAACTCGGGGCACGCGACTGGACCCCTGTGACGCTTCACGGTGCCGATTTTGGGGTGACTGGGACTTTCTGGCACCGAGTTCTGGTTTTCATCCTAAGGCTTCAACATAGGGTACACCTGTGTACACCCTAGGTAGGTCCGGTTTGTTGGCAAATGACAAAATGCAAAACTCGGCCCCGGAGCCACCCAGGTGCCTGAAAATTGGCACGGTGAAGTGGCCCGATGCCTTGGACACGCACAGTGAGTTTTGAGGCGCTAGCTCAAAAGGCCGCCGCACAGCGCCCCCTGGAACAGCAAGAACTTTTTTTTTTTTTTTTTTTTATACACACACACACACAGACACACACACACACACACACACACACACACAGAGAGAGAGTTATACACACACACACACACACACAGACACACACACACACACACACACACAGACACACACACAGACACAGACACACACACACAGACACACACACACACACACACACAGAGAGCTCATTACTTATAACTCCCCTCCTGAGTGAGCTAGAGGTCTGGTTTTCACATATGTCGATATAATGTCCCATAATGCACTTTGGAATTTTTTTTAGGTTAGGGTGTTTAGGGATTTATACCATAGTGTTGGACTTCTTTACCATGATGTGGGATGATGTGGGATGCCCCACGCCCACTTTGGCAAAGTTTTTAGGTTAGGGTGTTTAGGGATTTATATCATAGTGTTGGACTTCTATACCATGATGTGGGATGCCCCGCCCATGCCCCGCCCACTTTGGCAAAGTTTTTAGGTTAGGGTTAGTTAGGGATTTATATCATAGTGTTGGATTAGCATGATGTGGGATGCCTCAAGCTCAAGAGCTCAATTTAGTCACTCACTATTCGCCTACCCCTCCCCCACTCAGCCGTTTAACATTGGCGACCTCCGGAAGTTTAGGCTCACTTTTGGGACACTTCCTATGTAGCCAGGGGCACAAAAAAACACACACGCCATCACTGGGATGCCAGCTTTCATCCAAAAGTGATTTCAAGTCTCTAGCCCAATTTATCACCAAACAGCACTCAATTTAGTCACTCACTATTCGCCTCCCCACTCAGCCGTTTAACATTGGCGACCTCCGGAAGTTTAGGCTCACTTTTGGGACACTTCCTATGTAGCCAGGGGCACAAAAAAACACACACGCCATCACTGGGATGCCAGCTTTCATCCAAAAGTGATTTCAAGTCTCTAGCCCAATTTATCACCAAACAGCACTCAATTTAGTCACTCACTATTCGCCTCCCCACTCAGCCGTTTAACATTGGCGACCTCC
>NW_027662981.1:42500-52500 GCF_963989245.1 Nansenia antarctica
CCCTAACCCTAACCCTAACCCTAACCCTAACCCTAACCCTAACCCTAACCCTAACCCTAACCCTAACCCTAACCCTAACCCTAACCCTAACCCTAACCCTAACCCTAACCCTAACCCTAACCCTAACCCTAACCCTAACCCTAACCCTAACCCTAACCCTAACCCTAACCCTAACCCTAACCCTAACCCTAACCCTAACCCTAACCCTAACCCTAACCCTAACCCTAACCCTAACCCTAACCCTAACCCTAACCCTAACCCTAACCCTAACCCTAACCCTAACCCTAACCCTAACCCTAACCCTAACCCTAACCCTAACCCTAACCCTAACCCTAACCCTAACCCTAACCCTAACCCTAACCCTAACCCTAACCCTAACCCTAACCCTAACCCTAACCCTAACCCTAACCCTAACCCTAACCCTAACCCTAACCCTAACCCTAACCCTAACCCTAACCCTAACCCTAACCCTAACCCTAACCCTAACCCTAACCCTAACCCTAACCCTAACCCTAACCCTAACCCTAACCCTAACCCTAACCCTAACCCTAACCCTAACCCTAACCCTAACCCTAACCCTAACCCTAACCCTAACCCTAACCCTAACCCTAACCCTAACCCTAACCCTAACCCTAACCCTAACCCTAACCCTAACCCTAACCCTAACCCTAACCCTAACCCTAACCCTAACCCTAACCCTAACCCTAACCCTAACCCTAACCCTAACCCTAACCCTAACCCTAACCCTAACCCTAACCCTAACCCTAACCCTAACCCTAACCCTAACCCTAACCCTAACCCTAACCCTAACCCTAACCCTAACCCTAACCCTAACCCTAACCCTAACCCTAACCCTAACCCTAACCCTAACCCTAACCCTAACCCTAACCCTAACCCTAACCCTAACCCTAACCCTAACCCTAACCCTAACCCTAACCCTAACCCTAACCCTAACCCTAACCCTAACCCTAACCCTAACCCTAACCCTAACCCTAACCCTAACCCTAACCCTAACCCTAACCCTAACCCTAACCCTAACCCTAACCCTAACCCTAACCCTAACCCTAACCCTAACCCTAACCCTAACCCTAACCCTAACCCTAACCCTAACCCTAACCCTAACCCTAACCCTAACCCTAACCCTAACCCTAACCCTAACCCTAACCCTAACCCTAACCCTAACCCTAACCCTAACCCTAACCCTAACCCTAACCCTAACCCTAACCCTAACCCTAACCCTAACCCTAACCCTAACCCTAACCCTAACCCTAACCCTAACCCTAACCCTAACCCTAACCCTAACCCTAACCCTAACCCTAACCCTAACCCTAACCCTAACCCTAACCCTAACCCTAACCCTAACCCTAACCCTAACCCTAACCCTAACCCTAACCCTAACCCTAACCCTAACCCTAACCCTAACCCTAACCCTAACCCTAACCCTAACCCTAACCCTAACCCTAACCCTAACCCTAACCCTAACCCTAACCCTAACCCTAACCCTAACCCTAACCCTAACCCTAACCCTAACCCTAACCCTAACCCTAACCCTAACCCTAACCCTAACCCTAACCCTAACCCTAACCCTAACCCTAACCCTAACCCTAACCCTAACCCTAACCCTAACCCTAACCCTAACCCTAACCCTAACCCTAACCCTAACCCTAACCCTAACCCTAACCCTAACCCTAACCCTAACCCTAACCCTAACCCTAACCCTAACCCTAACCCTAACCCTAACCCTAACCCTAACCCTAACCCTAACCCTAACCCTAACCCTAACCCTAACCCTAACCCTAACCCTAACCCTAACCCTAACCCTAACCCTAACCCTAACCCTAACCCTAACCCTAACCCTAACCCTAACCCTAACCCTAACCCTAACCCTAACCCTAACCCTAACCCTAACCCTAACCCTAACCCTAACCCTAACCCTAACCCTAACCCTAACCCTAACCCTAACCCTAACCCTAACCCTAACCCTAACCCTAACCCTAACCCTAACCCTAACCCTAACCCTAACCCTAACCCTAACCCTAACCCTAACCCTAACCCTAACCCTAACCCTAACCCTAACCCTAACCCTAACCCTAACCCTAACCCTAACCCTAACCCTAACCCTAACCCTAACCCTAACCCTAACCCTAACCCTAACCCTAACCCTAACCCTAACCCTAACCCTAACCCTAACCCTAACCCTAACCCTAACCCTAACCCTAACCCTAACCCTAACCCTAACCCTAACCCTAACCCTAACCCTAACCCTAACCCTAACCCTAACCCTAACCCTAACCCTAACCCTAACCCTAACCCTAACCCTAACCCTAACCCTAACCCTAACCCTAACCCTAACCCTAACCCTAACCCTAACCCTAACCCTAACCCTAACCCTAACCCTAACCCTAACCCTAACCCTAACCCTAACCCTAACCCTAACCCTAACCCTAACCCTAACCCTAACCCTAACCCTAACCCTAACCCTAACCCTAACCCTAACCCTAACCCTAACCCTAACCCTAACCCTAACCCTAACCCTAACCCTAACCCTAACCCTAACCCTAACCCTAACCCTAACCCTAACCCTAACCCTAACCCTAACCCTAACCCTAACCCTAACCCTAACCCTAACCCTAACCCTAACCCTAACCCTAACCCTAACCCTAACCCTAACCCTAACCCTAACCCTAACCCTAACCCTAACCCTAACCCTAACCCTAACCCTAACCCTAACCCTAACCCTAACCCTAACCCTAACCCTAACCCTAACCCTAACCCTAACCCTAACCCTAACCCTAACCCTAACCCTAACCCTAACCCTAACCCTAACCCTAACCCTAACCCTAACCCTAACCCTAACCCTAACCCTAACCCTAACCCTAACCCTAACCCTAACCCTAACCCTAACCCTAACCCTAACCCTAACCCTAACCCTAACCCTAACCCTAACCCTAACCCTAACCCTAACCCTAACCCTAACCCTAACCCTAACCCTAACCCTAACCCTAACCCTAACCCTAACCCTAACCCTAACCCTAACCCTAACCCTAACCCTAACCCTAACCCTAACCCTAACCCTAACCCTAACCCTAACCCTAACCCTAACCCTAACCCTAACCCTAACCCTAACCCTAACCCTAACCCTAACCCTAACCCTAACCCTAACCCTAACCCTAACCCTAACCCTAACCCTAACCCTAACCCTAACCCTAACCCTAACCCTAACCCTAACCCTAACCCTAACCCTAACCCTAACCCTAACCCTAACCCTAACCCTAACCCTAACCCTAACCCTAACCCTAACCCTAACCCTAACCCTAACCCTAACCCTAACCCTAACCCTAACCCTAACCCTAACCCTAACCCTAACCCTAACCCTAACCCTAACCCTAACCCTAACCCTAACCCTAACCCTAACCCTAACCCTAACCCTAACCCTAACCCTAACCCTAACCCTAACCCTAACCCTAACCCTAACCCTAACCCTAACCCTAACCCTAACCCTAACCCTAACCCTAACCCTAACCCTAACCCTAACCCTAACCCTAACCCTAACCCTAACCCTAACCCTAACCCTAACCCTAACCCTAACCCTAACCCTAACCCTAACCCTAACCCTAACCCTAACCCTAACCCTAACCCTAACCCTAACCCTAACCCTAACCCTAACCCTAACCCTAACCCTAACCCTAACCCTAACCCTAACCCTAACCCTAACCCTAACCCTAACCCTAACCCTAACCCTAACCCTAACCCTAACCCTAACCCTAACCCTAACCCTAACCCTAACCCTAACCCTAACCCTAACCCTAACCCTAACCCTAACCCTAACCCTAACCCTAACCCTAACCCTAACCCTAACCCTAACCCTAACCCTAACCCTAACCCTAACCCTAACCCTAACCCTAACCCTAACCCTAACCCTAACCCTAACCCTAACCCTAACCCTAACCCTAACCCTAACCCTAACCCTAACCCTAACCCTAACCCTAACCCTAACCCTAACCCTAACCCTAACCCTAACCCTAACCCTAACCCTAACCCTAACCCTAACCCTAACCCTAACCCTAACCCTAACCCTAACCCTAACCCTAACCCTAACCCTAACCCTAACCCTAACCCTAACCCTAACCCTAACCCTAACCCTAACCCTAACCCTAACCCTAACCCTAACCCTAACCCTAACCCTAACCCTAACCCTAACCCTAACCCTAACCCTAACCCTAACCCTAACCCTAACCCTAACCCTAACCCTAACCCTAACCCTAACCCTAACCCTAACCCTAACCCTAACCCTAACCCTAACCCTAACCCTAACCCTAACCCTAACCCTAACCCTAACCCTAACCCTAACCCTAACCCTAACCCTAACCCTAACCCTAACCCTAACCCTAACCCTAACCCTAACCCTAACCCTAACCCTAACCCTAACCCTAACCCTAACCCTAACCCTAACCCTAACCCTAACCCTAACCCTAACCCTAACCCTAACCCTAACCCTAACCCTAACCCTAACCCTAACCCTAACCCTAACCCTAACCCTAACCCTAACCCTAACCCTAACCCTAACCCTAACCCTAACCCTAACCCTAACCCTAACCCTAACCCTAACCCTAACCCTAACCCTAACCCTAACCCTAACCCTAACCCTAACCCTAACCCTAACCCTAACCCTAACCCTAACCCTAACCCTAACCCTAACCCTAACCCTAACCCTAACCCTAACCCTAACCCTAACCCTAACCCTAACCCTAACCCTAACCCTAACCCTAACCCTAACCCTAACCCTAACCCTAACCCTAACCCTAACCCTAACCCTAACCCTAACCCTAACCCTAACCCTAACCCTAACCCTAACCCTAACCCTAACCCTAACCCTAACCCTAACCCTAACCCTAACCCTAACCCTAACCCTAACCCTAACCCTAACCCTAACCCTAACCCTAACCCTAACCCTAACCCTAACCCTAACCCTAACCCTAACCCTAACCCTAACCCTAACCCTAACCCTAACCCTAACCCTAACCCTAACCCTAACCCTAACCCTAACCCTAACCCTAACCCTAACCCTAACCCTAACCCTAACCCTAACCCTAACCCTAACCCTAACCCTAACCCTAACCCTAACCCTAACCCTAACCCTAACCCTAACCCTAACCCTAACCCTAACCCTAACCCTAACCCTAACCCTAACCCTAACCCTAACCCTAACCCTAACCCTAACCCTAACCCTAACCCTAACCCTAACCCTAACCCTAACCCTAACCCTAACCCTAACCCTAACCCTAACCCTAACCCTAACCCTAACCCTAACCCTAACCCTAACCCTAACCCTAACCCTAACCCTAACCCTAACCCTAACCCTAACCCTAACCCTAACCCTAACCCTAACCCTAACCCTAACCCTAACCCTAACCCTAACCCTAACCCTAACCCTAACCCTAACCCTAACCCTAACCCTAACCCTAACCCTAACCCTAACCCTAACCCTAACCCTAACCCTAACCCTAACCCTAACCCTAACCCTAACCCTAACCCTAATTAGGGTTTACTAGGGATTTCTATACATAAAGTTGGATGCCAAAATCCAACATTTAGATTATTTATTCTAATAAATCATAATCATAATATTAATTTTTTTTTTTATTTGTTTCGGAATCGGATTTGCCTGCTGGTAATTTAGCCATTAAAAATTTTTACTTTCCGACCTTCCTATAAAAACTTGTTTCTCTGCAGTAAGTCAGCCAGTGCTCTTGGTGGTGTACTTTCTTGGTCGTCTATGGGGGTCCAACATACAGTATGGAAGTACAATTATTGGTATATAAACCCCTAACTATCCCTAACTTTGCCAAAGTGGGCGGGGCATCCCACATCATGGTATAGAGTCCAACACTATGATATTATTCCCTAACTATCCCTAACTTTGCCAAAGTGGGCGGGGCATCCCACATCATGGTATAGAAGTCCAACACTATGATATAAGTCCCTAACTATCCCTAACCTAAAAACTTTGCCAAAGTGCATTATGGGACATTATATCGACATATGTGAAAACCAGACCTCTAGCTCACTCAGGAGGGGAGTTATGAATTCGTTCTGGCCACGAATGGCCGATCAAGCAGAAACGTTAAGTAAACACTTGTCTCACAGAGATGTTCCACATATGTGAAAACCAGACCTCTAGCTCACAGCTAGGAGGGGTGTTATGAGTTCTCTGCACTTACGAATGGCCGATCAAGCCGAAACGTTGGGTAAACACTTGTCTCACCAAGATGTTGCACATATGTGAAAACCAGACCTCTAGCTCACTCAGGAGGGGAGTTATAAGTAATGAGCTTAAGTCAAAGTGGGCGGAGCTTAAATCAAAGTGGGCGGAGCTTAAATCAAAGTGGGCGGAGCTTAAATCAAAGTGGGAGGGGCTTAAATCAAAGGGTTAGCATGGAGTTCAGTTTAGGGTATAAATCATAGGAGTCCAGCTTCTGGTATATGATAATGCATGGAGTCCAGTTTATGGTATAAATCATAGGAGTCCAGCTTCCTGTATATTATAATGCATGGAGTCCAGTTTATGGTATAAATCATAGTAAAGTGGGCGGAGCTTAAATCAAAGTGGGCGGAGCTTAAATCAAAGTGGGCGGAGCTTAAATCAAAGTGGGAGGGGCTTAAACCAAAGGGTTAGCATGGAGTTCAGTTTATGGTATAAATCATAGTAAAGTGGGCGGAGCTTAAATCAAAGTGGGAGGGGCTTAAATCAAAGTGGGCGGAGCTTAAATCAAAGGAGTCCAGCTTCCTGTATATTATAATGCATGGAGTCCAGTTTATGGTATAAATCATAGGAGTCCAGCTTCCTGTATATTATAATGCATGGAGTCCAGTTTATTGTATAAATCATAGTAAAGTGGGCGGAGCTTAAATCAAAGTGGGCGGAGCTTAAATCAAAGTGGGCGGAGCTTAAATCAAAGTGGGAGGGGCTTAAACCAAAGGGTTAGCATGGAGTTCAGTTTATGGTATAAATCATAGTAAAGTGGGCGGAGCTTAAATCAAAGTGGGAGGGGCTTAAATCAAAGTGGGCGGAGCTTAAATCAAAGGAGTCCAGCTTCCTGTATATTATAATGCATGGAGTCCAGTTTATGGTATAAATCATAGGAGTCCAGCTTCCTGTATATTATAATGCATGGAGTCCAGTTTATTGTATAAATCATAGTAAAGTGGGCGGAGCTTAAATCAAAGTGGGCGGAGCTTAAATCAAAGTGGGCGGAGCTTAAATCAAAGTGGGAGGGGCTTAAACCAAAGGGTTAGCATGGAGTTCAGTTTATGGTATAAATCATAGTAAAGTGGGCGGAGCTTAAATCAAAGTGGGAGGGGCTTAAATCAAAGTGGGCGGAGCTTAAATCAAAGGAGTCCAGCTTCCTGTATATTATAATGCATGGAGTCCAGTTTATGGTATAAATCATAGGAGTCCAGCTTCCTGTATATTATAATGCATGGAGTCCAGTTTATGGTATAAATCATAGTAATTAGTGTGATTTATAATCAGTATATAATATATAATGTATATAATATATAATCAGTATTAATTAGTAATCATACTAATTAGGAGTCCTAATTAAATAAGGGTCCTTATTAAATAAGGGTTATTTACGTTGGGTAAACTAAGCGCTCAATTTAGTCACTCACTATTCGCCTACCCCTCCCCCACTCAGCCGTTTAACATTGGCGACCTCCGGAAGTTTAGGCTCACTTTTGGGACACTTCCTATGTAGCCAGGGGCACAAAAAAAGACACACGCCATCACTGGGATGCCAGCTTTCATCCAAAAGTGATTTCAAGTCTCTAGCCCAATTTATCACCAAACAGCGCTCAATTTAGTCACTCACTATTCGCCTCCCCACTCAGCCGTTTAACATTGGCGACCTCCGGAAGTTTAGGCTCACTTTTGGGACACTTCCTATGTAGCCAGGGGCACAGAAATACACACACGCCATCACTGGGATGCCAGCTTTCATCCAAAAGTGATTTCAAGTCTCTAGCCCAATTTATCACCAAACAGCACTCAATTTAGTCACTCACTACCCCTCCCCACTCAGCCGTTTAACATTGGCGACCTCCTGAACTTTAGGCTCACCTTTGGGACACTTCCTATGTAGCCAGGGGCACAGAAATAGACACACACCATCAGTGGGATGCCAGCTTTCAGACAAAATTGTTTTCAAGTCTCTAGCCCATTGTATGGCCCCCCCGCTGACCGAAAAGTTACTCAAATTACTCAAATTCAGGCTTCTCGGCCTAGGCCGGTTCAGGTCAAAGTACCGCTGTGTCTCAACCGTACGAGCCACAGACGCCGTTCTAATATTTCCTGAATCGGCTCGGGCCCGCCGAACACATATCCGAGCCCCGACTCGGTTGCGGCGCCCCCTGTTGCCAGAATTCATAACTCCCCTCCTGAGTGAGCTAGAGGTCTGTTTTTTTTTTGCCTAGCAGAAAAAACTTGACAGAGTATGGGTGCCAAGCCCCTTACGAATGACCTCGTCGAAAACGGTGCGTCTCTGCGCCTCGGAACGGCCGCGCTGACCGAAAAGCATTGAAAAATTACTCAAATTCAGGCTTCTCGGCCTAGGCCGGTTCAGGTAAAGTACCGCTGTGTCTCAACCGTACTAGCCACAGACGCCGTTCTAATATTTCCTGAATCGGCTCGGGCCCGCCGAACACATATCCGAGCCCCGACTCGGTTGCGGCGCCCCCTGTTGCCAGAATTCATAACTCCCCTCCTGAGTGAGCTAGAGGTCTGGTTTTCACATATGTCCAACATCTTGGTGAGACAAGTGTTTACCCAGAGTTTCGGCTTGATCGGCCATTCGTGGCCCAAACGGGGAGCTTTGAAGTAAGTGCGAAATCCGTAACTAAAGGGGGCGCCACGGAGCGACCGTTTGAGCTAGCGCCTCGAAACTCGGGGCACGCGACTGGACCCCTGTGACGGTTCACGGTGCCGATTTTGGGGTGACTGGGACTTTCTGGCACCGAGTTCTGGTTTTCATCCTAAGGCTTCAACATAGGGTACACCTGTGTACACCCTAGGTAGGTCCGGTTTGTTGGCAAATGAGAAAATGCAAAACTCGGCCCCGGAGCCACCCAGGTGCCTGAAAATTGGCACGGTGAAGTGGCCCGATGCCTTGGACACGCACAGTGAGTTTTGAGGCGCTAGCTCAAAAGGCCGCCGCACAGCGCCCCCTGGAACAGCAAGAACTTTTTTTTTTTTTTTTTTTATACACACACACAGACACACACACACACACACACACACAGAGAGAGAGAGTTATACACACACACACACACACACAGACACACACACACACACACACACAGACACACACACACAGACACAGACACACACACACACAGACACACACACACACACACACAGACACACACACACACACACACACAGAGAGCTCATTACTTATAACTCCCCTCCTGAGTGAGCTAGAGGTCTGGTTTTCACATATGTCGATATAATGTCCCATAATGCACTTTGGAATTTTTTTTAGGTTAGGGTGTTTAGGGATTTATACCATAGTGTTGGACTTCTTTACCATGATGTGATGTGGGATGCCCCACGCCCACTTTGGCAAAGTTTTTAGGTTAGGGTGTTTAGGGATTTATATCATAGTGTTGGACTTCTATACCATGATGTGGGATGCCCCGCCCATGCCCCGCCCACTTTGGCAAAGTTTTTAGGTTAGGGTTAGTTAGGGATTTATATCATAGTGTTGGATTACCATGATGTGGGATGCCTCAAGCTCAAGAGCTCAATTTAGTCACTCACTATTCGCCTACCCCTCCCCCACTCAGCCGTTTAACATTGGCGACCTCCGGAAGTTTAGGCTCACTTTTGGGACACTTCCTATGTAGCCAGGGTCACAAAAAAACACACACGCCATCACTGGGATGCCAGCTTTCATCCAAAAGTGATTTCAAGTCTCTAGCCCAATTTACCACCAAACAG
>NW_027662981.1:57500-62500 GCF_963989245.1 Nansenia antarctica
AGGGTTTACTAGGGATTTCTATACATAAAGTTGGATGCCAAAATCCAACATTTAGATTATTTATTCTAATAAATCATAATCATAATATTAAATTTTTTTTTTATTTGTTTCGGAATCGGATTTGCCTGCCGGTAATTTAGCCATTAAAAAATTTTACTTTCCGACCTTCCTATAAAAACTTGTTTCTCTGCAGTAAGTCAGCCAGTGCTCTTGATGGTGTATGTTTCTTGTTCCTATGGGGGTCCAACATACAGTATGGAAGTACAATTATTGGTATATAAAACCCTAACTATCCCTAACTTTGCCAAAGTGGGCGGGGCATCCCACATCATGGTATGAAGTCCAACACTATGATATTATTCCCTAACTATCCCTAACTTTGCCAAAGTGGGCGGGGCATGGGCGGGGCATCCCACATCATGGTATGAAGTCCAACACTATGATATTATTCCCTAACTATCCCTAACTTTGCCAAAGTGGGCGGGGCATCCCACATCATGGTATAGAAGTCCAACACTATGATATAAGTCCCTAACTATCCCTAACCTAAAAACTTTGCCAAAGTGCATTATGGGACATTATATCGACATATGTGAAAACCAGACCTCTAGCTCACTCAGGAGGGGAGTTATGAATTCGTTCTGGCCACGAATGGCCGATCAAACAGAAACGTTAAGTAAACACTTGTCTCACCGAGATGTTCCACATATGTGAAAACCAGACCTCTAGCTCACAGCTAGGAGGGGTGTTATGAGTTCTCTGCACTTACGAATGGCCGATCAAGCCGAAACGTTGGGTAAACACTTGTCTCACCAAGATGTTGCACATATGTGAAAACCAGACCTCTAGCTCACTCAGGAGGGGAGTTATAAGTAATGAGCTTAAGTCAAAGTGGGCGGAGCTTAAATCAAAGTGGGAGGGGCTTAAATCAAAGTGGGCGGAGCTTAAATCAAAGGAGTCCAGCTTCCTGTATATTATAATGCATGGAGTCCAGTTTATGGTATAAATCATAGGAGTCCAGCTTCCTGTATATTATAATGCATGGAGTCCAGTTTATGGTATAAATCATAGTAAAGTGGGCGGAGCTTAAATCAAAGTGGGCGGAGCTTAAATCAAAGTGGGCGGAGCTTAAATCAAAGTGGGAGGGGCTTAAACCAAAGGGTTAGCATGGAGTTCAGTTTATGGTATAAATCATAGTAAAGTGGGCGGAGCTTAAATCAAAGTGGGAGGGGCTTAAATCAAAGTGGGCGGAGCTTAAATCAAAGGAGTCCAGCTTCCTGTATATTATAATGCATGGAGTCCAGTTTATGGTATAAATCATAGGAGTCCAGCTTCCTGTATATTATAATGCATGGAGTCCAGTTTATGGTATAAATCATAGTAAAGTGGGCGGAGCTTAAATCAAAGTGGGCGGAGCTTAAATCAAAGTGGGCGGAGCTTAAATCAAAGTGGGAGGGGCTTAAACCAAAGGGTTAGCATGGAGTTCAGTTTATGGTATAAATCATAGTAAAGTGGGCGGAGCTTAAATCAAAGTGGGAGGGGCTTAAATCAAAGTGGGCGGAGCTTAAATCAAAGGAGTCCAGCTTCCTGTATATTATAATGCATGGAGTCCAGTTTATGGTATAAATCATAGGAGTCCAGCTTCCTGTATATTATAATGCATGGAGTCCAGTTTATGGTATAAATCATAGTAAAGTGGGCGGAGCTTAAATCAAAGTGGGCGGAGCTTAAATCAAAGTGGGCGGAGCTTAAATCAAAGTGGGAGGGGCTTAAACCAAAGGGTTAGCATGGAGTTCAGTTTATGGTATAAATCATAGTAAAGTGGGCGGAGCTTAAATCAAAGTGGGAGGGGCTTAAATCAAAGTGGGCGGAGCTTAAATCAAAGGAGTCCAGCTTCCTGTATATTATAATGCATGGAGTCCAGTTTATGGTATAAATCATAGGAGTCCAGCTTCCTGTATATTATAATGCATGGAGTCCAGTTTATGGTATAAATCATAGTAATTAGTGTGATTTATAATCAGTATATAATATATAATGTATATAATATATAATCAGTATTAATTAGTAATCATACTAATTAGGAGTCCTAATTAAATAAGGGTCCTTATTAAATAAGGGTTATTTACGTTGGGTAAACTAAGCGCTCAATTGAGTCACTCACTATTCGCCTACCCCTCCCCCACTCAGCCGTTTAACATTGGCGACCTCCGGAAGTTTAGGCTCACTTTTGGGACACTTCCTATGTAGCCAGGGGCACAAAAAAACACACACGCCATCACTGGGATGCCAGCTTTCATCCAAAAGTGATTTCAAGTCTCTAGCCCAATTTATCACCAAACAGCGCTCAATTTAGTCACTCACTATTCGCCCACCCCTCCCCACTCAGCCGTTTAACATTGGCGACCTCCGGAAGTTTAGGCTCACTTTTGGGACACTTCCTATGTAGCCAGGGGCACAAAAAAACACACACGCCATCACTGGGATGCCAGCTTTCATCCAAAAGTGATTTCAAGTCTCTAGCCCAATTTATCACCAAACAGCGCTCAATTTAGTCACTCACTATTCGCCTCCCCACTCAGCCGTTTAACATTGGCGACCTCCGGAAGTTTAGGCTCACTTTTGGGACACTTCCTATGTAGCCAGGGGCACAAAAAAACACACACGCCATCACTGGGATGCCAGCTTTCATCCAAAAGTGATTTCAAGTCTCTAGCCCAATTTATCACCAAACAGCACTCAATTTAGTCACTCACTACCCCTCCCCACTCAGCCGTTTAACATTGGCGACCTCCTGAACTTTAGGCTCACCTTTGGGACACTTCCTATGTAGCCAGGGGCACAGAAATAGACACACACCATCAGTGGGATGCCAGCTTTCAGACAAAATTGTTTTCAAGTCTCTAGCCCATTGTATGGCCCCCCCGCTGACCGAAAAGTTACTCAAATTACTCAAATTCAGGCTTCTCGGCCTAGGCCGGTTCAGGTCAAAGTACCGCTGTGTCTCAACCGTACGAGCCACAGACGCCGTTCTAATATTTCCTGAATCGGCTCGGGCCCGCCGAACACATATCCGAGCCCCGACTCGGTTGCGGCGCCCCCTGTTGCCAGAATTCATAACTCCCCTCCTGAGTGAGCTAGAGGTCTGTTTTTTTTTTGCCTAGCAGAAAAAACTTGACAGAGTATGGGTGCCAAGCCCCTTACGAATGACCTCGTCGAAAACGGTGCGTCTCTGCGCCTCGGAACGGCCGCGCTGACCGAAAAGCATTGAAAAATTACTCAAATTCAGGCTTCTCGGCCTAGGCCGGTTCAGGTAAAGTACCGCTGTGTCTCAACCGTACTAGCCACAGACGCCGTTCTAATATTTCCTGAATCGGCTCGGGCCCGCCGAACACATATCCGAGCCCCGACTCGGTTGGGTCCCCTGTTGCGCCCCCTGTTGCCAGAATTCATAGCTCCCCTCCTGAGTGAGCTAGAGGTCTGGTTTTCACATATGTCCAACATCTTGGTGAGACAAGTGTTTACCCAGAGTTTCGGCTTGATCGGCCATTCGTGGCCCAAACGGGGAGCTTTGAAGTAAGTGTGAAATCCGTAACTAAAGGGGGCGCCACGGAGCGACCGTTTGAGCTAGCGCCTCGAAACTCGGGGCACGCGACTGGACCCCTGTGACGCTTCACGGTGCCGATTTTGGGGTGACTGGGACTTTCTGGCACCGAGTTCTGGTTTTCATCCTAAGGCTTCAACATAGGGTACACCTGTGTACACCCTAGGTAGGTCCGGTTTGTTGGCAAATGAGAAAATGCAAAACTCGGCCCCGGAGCCACCCAGGTGCCTGAAAATTGGCACGGTGAAGTGGCCCGATGCCTTGGACACGCACAGTGAGTTTTGAGGCGCTAGCTCAAAAGGCCGCCGCACAGCGCCCCCTGGAACAGCAAGAACTTTTTTTTTTTTTTTTTTTTATACACACACACAGACACACACACACACACACACACACACAGAGAGAGAGAGTTATACACACACACACACACACACACAGACACACACACACACACACACACACACAGACACACACACACAGACACAGACACACACACACACAGACACACACACACACACACACAGAGAGCTCATTACTTATAACTCCCCTCCTGAGTGAGCTAGAGGTCTGGTTTTCACATATGTCGATATAATGTCCCATAATGCACTTTGGAATTTTTTTTAGGTTAGGGTGTTTAGGGATTTATACCATAGTGTTGGACTTCTTTACCATGATGTGATGTGGGATGCCCCACGCCCACTTTGGCAAAGTTTTTAGGTTAGGGTGTTTAGGGATTTATATCATAGTGTTGGACTTCTATACCATGATGTGGGATGCCCCGCCCATGCCCCGCCCACTTTGGCAAAGTTTTTAGGTTAGGGTTAGTTAGGGATTTATATCATAGTGTTGGATTACCATGATGTGGGATGCCTCAAGCTCAAGAGCTCAATTTAGTCACTCACTATTCGCCTACCCCTCCCCCACTCAGCCGTTTAACATTGGCGACCTCCGGAAGTTTAGGCTCACTTTTGGGACACTTCCTATGTAGCCAGGGGCACAAAAAAACACACACGCCATCACTGGGATGCCAGCTTTCATCCAAAAGTGATTTCAAGTCTCTAGCCCAATTTATCACCAAACAGCACTCAATTTAGTCACTCACTATTCGCCTCCCCACTCAGCCGTTTAACATTGGCGACCTCCGGAAGTTTAGGCTCACTTTTGGGACACTTCCTATGTAGCCAGGGGCACAAAAAAACACACACGCCATCACTGGGATGCCAGCTTTCATCCAAAAGTGATTTCAAGTCTCTAGCCCAATTTATCACCAAACAGCACTCAATTTAGTCACTCACTATTCGCCTCCCCACTCAGCCGTTTAACATTGGCGACCTCCGGAAGTTTAGGCTCACTTTTGGGACACTTCCTATGTAGCCAGGGGCACAAAAAAACACACACG